>NC_081571.1:70018147-70113685 GCF_022355385.1 Mustela nigripes | reverse complement strand
CTGGCAGGCAGAGAGAGAGGAGGAAGCAGGCTCCCTGCTGAGCAGAGAGCCCGAGTATTTTTTTTTTTTTTTTAAACAAAATTTATATCAGGACGCCTGGGTGGTACAGTTGGTTAAGGCTCTAATTCTTGATTTCGGCTCAGGTCACCATCTCAGGGTCATGGGATTGAGCCCTGTATCAGGCTCCGTGCTCAGTGCAGAGTCTGCATGTGCTTGCTCTCTCTTTCTAAAATAAATCTTTAAAAAAAAACGAACATAGTTTTTGTTCTTTATGTCCATGACGTAACTAGTGGCCTCAGGCCGCTGTCTGCCGTGCTCCTCTCTGCTGTTCATATGCTCAGTGTGGATGGCTGCTATGCCTAAAAAATGAAAAGCTAAATTGAATAGAATTGTCAAAATATTTTCTCTTTCTAAACGTTAGTGTTTAGAATGCTAGTGACATGTGGATTCTTCTCTTTGAGAACTATAGGCTCTTCCTGGGATTTTACATGATCCCCAAAATGTCAGGTTCTGGGAAAAAAAGAACGTGGTTGGGTTTGTGAAATTAGAATTTCTGTGCTCCCCATTTGACTATTTTTGATTCTGACTTTATTGTTCCCTGCTTCTTTGGGTCCTATGAGCAACATAGAAACCATTTAAAATGGCCTAACGTTCAGAATCTCGCCGGGGTTGGTGGTGGGTGCTGAGTGTAAGGGAATGATATGAGTGGCTGGTGAGTTCTTTGATCTCGTCTCTAGTTAACTGGCACTCGGGCTTATTCAGAGTTTTCAAACAGTTGCTGCCTAAGGGAGAACATATTTAGCGAATTTTCTTACTGTGATAGAAAACAAATTAGCTAATGATTTTAACTTACTGCCTTTAAAAAATATGCATGAAAACCGATACAATGTGCTGTTTTCCATGAAGTGTACCTCTGGGGATAGGAGTCTACCCCCGGCTAGTCACTTAGGTCCTGTATACCACCCTGCCCTGAAGGTTAGACCTCCCCAGACTGATTCCGTTGTTCTGAAAGGGAGGCCCCAAAGGTCCCGGGAGCAATCCTTCCGAGGCCCTCTCCAGCTCTCCATTTGCCTGGAGGGTCCTTTCCTCTTCCTGCCTACTCAGCTTCAAGGCTCTTTTCCATCATTTACATGATTCTCAGGATCACTCTTTTTTTTTTTTTTTTTTAAAGATTTTATTTATCTATTTGACAGAGAGAGATCACAAGTGAGCAGAGAGGCAGGCAGGGGGGAGGCAGGGACCCTGAGATCACACATGACCCAAGCCAAAGGCAGAGGCTTAACCCTCTGAGCCACCCAGATGCCCCAAGGATCACTCTTCCCTCAATATGTGTTCCTAGGTACTCTTTTCTAGAAAACTCTGTCCTATTTTCCTTCTTTAAATGTCCAGGCTAGTCCTCCTCCTCCTTTCTTGATCCCATGATATATTCGTCTTTGCTTTTCATTGCAAGAGTCGCGTGCCCAGAAGTGCAGAGAATAGACGGTCTTCCCTGTTGTGTTCCGTTTAGATTCATTTTTGTTTTACCTTGGTGTTTCCCCTTAGCGTCCTGTTCCGAGGCTATAAAACTCACAAAAGGCAGGGGCCATTAGCGCTTTTCAGAGGCTCTTAATCACGCCTTTGGCTGTTGCTGCCCTGCTGAGGCCCTAGGATGGTCGTGGGGAGCTGCCCTTGACCGGAAACGTAGAGAGCGGCAGGGTTGGAATGAAGCCGCTTGCTGCCGCTTGCTGACTTAGCCGCGTCATCCAGGGGGGCTGACTTCCGACGATAGTTGATTTTTTTGGCATCTTACCGTGGAAGTTTTTTCAAGGGGTTGGGGAGTGGACAAGGCGGGGGCGTCCAGAATATTGATTGTGTAAAATATTTTTGGAGAAAGGTAAATTGCTACAGCCTTTTCTAAAGGTCAAGCCATGCTTTGCAGACTAAAATGTTAACACGGTCCACGTTCTCTCCTTTTCTTCAGCGTGCGGTGGGCGGGTGACGCGTGTGACTGTTCTGCAGCTCTGTCTGCCGCCAGCGGGCAGCCTCTCCCCTCACTCACTTCCAACCCGCTCTCCTCATCCTCCAGGAGAGCAAGTTCTCCTGGGCTGGGGTCCGGGGTGGGGGGACGAGGCACCTCCTGGTCCCCGTGAGTGTACCCGTCTCCGTCTCTCTGCCCTTAACAGAGGTGGCCGCCACCATAGGCACCTCATCCCTGACCCAGGCACATTGGATCGCCAGGAGTAGATGAGTGTGACACGGAGGATGGATTCTAAGAGAAGCATAGCCATGAACTTTGAATCCTTCCTTTTTTTTTTTTTTCCCCAATTTTAAGAAGTGATAAAGTACACATTAAATTGACCATTTTTAAGTGTTCACTCAGTGCCACTGAACACATTCACATTGCTGGGCACCCATCGCCACCAGCCAGCTCCAGAATGTTCTCACCTTCCCCAACGGCAGCTCTGTCCCCGTTCAGCAGTACCTGCCCGTCCGTACTCCCCTGCCCGTGACAGCCCCCAGTTCTACCATCTGTTCTTGAGATTATCCTCAGAACCTCAGATAACTGGAGTCATACACCTTCTCTTGTGACTGGCTCATTTCGCTGAGCAGGATACCTTCAAGATTCATCTGTGTCATAATTTCCTTCTTTGAGGCTGAATAATATTCATGTTATTTATTTATTTTTCAAAGATTCCATTTATTTATTTGAGAGAGAGCAGGAGCCAGAGGAAAGGCAGAGGAAGAAGCAGATACCCTACTGAATGCAGAGCCAGGCACCGGGGCTCGATCCTAGGACCCTGGGATCACGACCTGAGCCAAAGGCAGACGTTTAACTGACTGAGCCACCCAGCGCTCCTGAAATAATAATCCTCTGTGCGTGCGTGCGTGTGTGTGCGTGTGCGCATGTGTGTGTGATTTGGTCTTTATTCATCCATCAGTGACTGCTTGGGATGCTTCCATCTTTTGGTGATTGTGCGTAATGCCGCCATCACGGGTAGATGAGCATTCGTTTAAGAACCTGCCTCTGGTCCTTTTGCGCTTATGTCCATCATTTTCTTTTCTTTCTTTTTTTTTTTTGTCCATCATTTTTTGTTCCCACCAGCAGCACACCAGGGTTCTGATTTCTCCACATCCTCCCCGACACTTCTTGTTTTCTCGTTTTTGTGTGTGTTGTGACTAGTGGCCATCCCAGTGAATGTGAGGGGGTCACACCCTTTCTCTTCTTGGGTGAAACACAGGAGGTGGCTTTCAGCAGCAGCCTTTGGTGGCGGCAGGGGCCAGGCCCCCTGGAGCCGTAGGGCGGCAGGCTCCTGAGGGTCCCTGATGTGGCTTCTGGGCTCTGTGTGCAGGCTGCTTTGTTGCTAGTCTCCTCCTGTCGTCTTTTCTTGGCACGCTTCCTCCTTCTTAATCCTACACTTGAAAATTAGATCAAACGCAAACCGTGTTTAGATTTATTTACAGTTTCTTAACTCCTTTCCTGTTTTTCTTTTGACAGGCTTGGCATAAGAAGTCTTTTTCAAGTAGTAAATTAATTTAGGTGGCAAGCACCCTACCTGAATTTTGTTACATGCTGGCAGTTTAGATAAATGGATATTATAATCTCAGCACATTTCTGCCCAATGCGACAGTGCCGATTTGCAGGAGTCTACAAAAGTGATAATATTCTGTCAGTTTGGGGCCTAGAAGAGGAAGAAGAAGAAAAAAAAGCAGGGCATATTTTCTTATTTGTATTTATGGGATGCCTGTGGGAAAGCTGAAAACGCCATGTGGCAGTTCACATGCCTAAATACACAGGAAGAAAGATAAGGAACTCATAGACATTTCTTTGTAGGCACATGGAGGAGAGAGGGTCCAGATCAGTGACTGTCTGCCGTGTTGGAGAGACAGCCTCTGTTGCGACCGAGGATCCCCCCCTTTCCCCCTAAACTCACCATTTCCTTGAAGAATGCCGTCTATTTTTAATGACTTCATTGATTGGACGACGGGGTTACGATGTACTTTATTTACTGCTGAAATGTTTCATTCCCGTCAGCACTTAATGGGAATAAATCTACTTTTTGGCACCACTTTGATAAACTGTAAAACTGCTTATATTTGCAGGAAAATTTGTTTTGCTATGGTAGGTTTATGTACAGACACAGTGTGACTTTCCGCCCCTCTCAAAATCGTTCTGTGTCACAGTTGAACTGAGAAATAGACACAGGTAAGGCTGTTATCATTGTACCCGCTATCAGAGCAGCTTAAATCAGATGCTGGGTTTCATGTCTGAGGGATCACAAAAATAGGTCTAACCTTCATCATTAAAGTCAGGTTCTCAGTGCTTTATTTTTTTTTCGCTGCTGTGTTAGGACTGTGTACTCTGATTTATAGTTAATATGTTTTTTTAAAAAATATTTATTTATTTGACAGAGAGAGAGAGATCACAAGTAGGCAGAGAGATAGGCAGAGAGAGGGGGAAGCAGGCTCCCTGCTGAGCAGAGACCGAATGAGGAGCTCGAACCCAGGACCCCGAGATCATGACCTGAGGTGAAGGCAGAGGCTTAACCCACTGAGCCACCTAGGGGCCCTTATAGTTAATATATATTTTGAAACAATATGCAGTGTGTCCTACATTCACTGTGATAGTCTGCATATGAATTTGATATTTTATATCCAACAAGATCCCGTCAAAGTGGATCTTGGTTTCCAATTGCCCAATTTATGAGCAAAGTTGAAATCTATTATACTCATAAGTTTTCCATAAAGTTTCTTGACTTTTTCATGAAAACCTTGTCATGTATATTTAGCTTTGATTCATGGTAATAAATCCAGTGGCGGCGGGGAGAGGTGAATGATATCCCCTTCAAAACGTTTTGTTTTGCATGAAACATTAAAAAATATTAGGTAGTACATCTTTTGTTCTGAAAAAAAAAAAAGAGAGAGAAATGGAATTAATTTTATTTCTTAGAACTTTTTTTAAATGCTTGGTGAAACTAGCGATGACCCAAGCATTTAACAAAGCCAGACTAGAACTTCTCTCCGAGGAGACAAGTAGAATCGTCAACAGTATCTGCAATATAACCCCATAAAGCCCATTTTCAGCCAACTCGGCGATCTCTAATTCAGATCGGCATCAACAATGAAGGGCAGAAATCATGCATTTTAAAAATAGCATTAGTGAAACTATGGAAGCATGTGTAATGCTTGTGTCGGCAAAAACCAGCATCCACACCGATGTCGTTTTCCTAGATAGTCTCCTTAGCAAGAAATGAACTTGCTGGAAGGTAATAGAGTCCCTCCGAGAAGTGTGATGAAAAGTCTTTGGGAATTATCAGCGAAACTTAACAGGGACCTCTGGGTTTTCACGGGCAGTTGTGTTATAAAGGGATGTTTAATTTAAGGGAGCCAAGTTGATAAGGGAGGGGGTGCAGGAAACCAAAAATGTTAAACGGGTTTTTGCTGCCGACAAATTGCGCGGATCAGGGCTTTTTTCTAGTGGGCAGCCGCCTGCTGCTGGCCAGATGGCCTTTCCTTGGGGCTGGAAGGTGGGTTCTGAGTCTGCTGTTCTTTTCCCTGTGGGGAGTGAATAAACGCTTTCCGTAGGTGTGGTCCACGGTCTCCTTTTTGTACTTGCGGAAGAAAAGAGGGACCTCACTGCTGTGCTGGGAACCAAGGGCTCCCAGGCCTGCGTGCCTGGTCTGAATTCTCGCTGAGCCCATCGGAATCACACAGGATCAGTCTGCTAAGGGAGGAAGGAAGGAATATCGTGCACCCATGGAGGGCTGATGTCTTTTTATGGGCAAACAAAAGAGTTTCGGTGCTTTCACTTCTGGCTCAGCCTGGCCATTGTATGGCCGAGGGGGTTTAATGAATCATTGTTTAACTAAGATCCTGCCAAGTATTTGACCATTAAATAGCCTCCTATGTGTATAGAGTTCTTCTCTGACAGACTCTTATTTGACTGTGATTAATTGGCATTGAATTGTTATTTAATTACCTCTGCAGAAATCTAAGAACAGTTTGTGTTCTGATTAAGTTATTTGATATTACAAAACCCAGGGCGCTGAAGAAGGCAGTGCCCTCTGTCCTTCACGCACCTTGCTGCTGATGGGCCGACCCCTGTGCCTGCTCACAGCTCATGGAATGTTCCTTGAGTGTTGGAAACCCAAATAGAGTCTGGCTTTTAATTTTTCCTTTAGTATATCAAAGTGTTTTGGAAGCCCAGACTTAGAGCGTATGTCTGTGAAGCTTTTCTTTTGTGTTAAAATTCTTTTTAAGTTACCTATTGGACTACGTCGAACACGTTAAGGAAGGTGTAGGCTTCCTCAGCTCACAGGTACGCCATGTGTCCCGTGTACACACACGAGCTGTCCCTGGGAGGCCCCCCCAGCTGTATGCATTGAGGCAGTGAAGAGGAAAGGGAGAGAAAAGGCAGCAGGGGTAGGTTCTGCTTGGGGCCTCTCTGTCCTTGGAGAGTGGCCAACAGCACGAGCTGGGGTGTGGTGACCATTGTTTGGGGGCGAGAGTTCCGAGAGGTGAGACCCTCAAATTACGAGGGGAGGCTGTTGTATTTCGGGAACAAGCAAGGTAGTAGGATGCAAAGAGATGGATATTAAAAAGAAAAAATACTAGGGGCGTCTGGATGGCTCAGTCAGTTCAGGGTCTGTCTTTGGCTCAGGTCATGATCTCAGGATCTTGGGATTGAGTCCTGCATCGGGCTCCTCACTCGGTGGGGAGTCTGCTTTTCCCTCGCCCTCTGCAGGCTGCTCTGCCTGCCTGTGCGCACGCTCTCCCTCTCCCTGTCAAATAAATCAATAAAATCTTAAGAAAAACAAATACATGGAATACATTTAAAAAGAAAATCATCCCAGCATACATGCCCGTTTCAAAAAGAGGGTTACTAGAACGTGAGATGCCACAGAAAAAATCAAGAAGACCGAGGACTGGGTGGGGAACTGGTTATTGGTTTTAGAAAACAGATGACGGGTTTATACCAGTGTGCACACAGGACAGAAGCCGAACTGGAAAGGAGTGGGAGGTATTTGACTAGATTGTGATTCCGTGTGCAAAATAGGCAGCGGCTTGGCGAAGAGGTAGCATTTTTTAAACCGGCCAACGATTAGATTTACAACACTTCGAGCCTTATTTCCAGTTCTGCCAACTTTTATCTGAATTTGTACAAAAAAGTAAAAACGTAGTCGAAAATGATCTCCTCATTCCCCCTTCTTTGTTTGTTTGTTTTTAAAGTAGGTTCAACGAGGGGCTTGAACTCACCACCCTGAGATCAAGACCTGAGCTGAGATCAAGAGTCGAGATGCGTAAAGGACAGAGCCACTCAGGTGTCCCTTTCCCCGCTCTTTTTAAATCGTGTTCTTTTTCTTTCTTGCTTTGCTATTTTTTTTTTCTTTAAAACAAAGGTCCATTTACCTTGAACACAGCTCAGCCAGTTTTGTGTAACATCTGTTGGCGGTTCCCGGATATTAAAATGATGCGCTGGAGAGCAGATTTGGGTGTTGGTTGATCTGTCTCCAGCACACCTTTGGTTACTTTACATAGGGTGGGTAGTGGGAGGGCCCATTGTCTTCAAGTTTAGTCACGTTCTCACCCCAGACGTTTTGTTGTCCTATTTTTGAGCATTACGTATAAGAATTGGTTTTGCGCGCCGTGTGGTAATTTCCCATCGGGGTTTTCTCGGTGACTGGGGCTCATGCTTGTTGGTGTAGAAGCGGGACTTCTTTGCTTAGGTGAAGGCATCCCGAACAGATGTGGCTACCACCACCTGTGTGGGAACAAATCCCCCAGGTGAGGATGGCGCCACGTTTTAGGTGCTTGTTCCTCCCGGATTGGCAAGAGTGTCTGTGCACAAAGCCTTGGAAGACATTGGGGTGCAGTGCGCCAAGAGAAGAATCCTTCTT
This sequence comes from Mustela nigripes, assembly GCF_022355385.1. Lineage (NCBI taxonomy): Eukaryota > Metazoa > Chordata > Mammalia > Carnivora > Mustelidae > Mustela > Mustela nigripes. The sequence continues at coordinate 70,105,811 of NC_081571.1, read as the reverse complement.
GGAGACGGGGTGGTGCATTCCCAGGGCAAGAGAAGTCAAGTGATTGGTGGTTTCCTGTTCTCGAGTCGGAGGTTCCTAGCCAGGCCTCTGAACTCCGTGGCCATTCCATTCACTCTGGTTCCTGCTTTAGGGACTCTTGAACTCAGGCAAATCTGTGGTGTGGGCATTTCCCAGTGGAAAGGCTCCACAGTGTTCATTGGGCCTGCTGTGTTTCCGACCCACTGTCTTAGAGATTTTCTGACCTGTTCTTGTCCAAGAGTTTGTACATCCCTGATCGTGTGTGAGCCGTGAGGTCACACGTAGTCCTGTGTGATAGACGTGTGAGGTCTGGGGTCATGGAATTAGCCTGGTCTAATTTTCCAACGTTTTTCTTTGTAATACCCAGGAAATGTAAAGTAATAATGATCACTTACTGACTTATCATGGCAACGCATATCTGGCTACTGTAACAAAATGGTTTCCTGGGGTGATCATGGGGCAACCTTCAAGGTTAATCTCCTAAGGTACTTCTCAGCAGTCACCATTGAACTTGGCCCCGGGTCACACAACAGGTCAAGGCCTGGGGTGAGCTGGATCTCAAGCCCCTGGACTTTCCCAATCAGTGATACACATTTTATTAAAGCCATGTGCTTCTTTATTCTCTCGCTGATTTGCCTGCTTGTTAGTCTCTGGGTTCAGCTTACAGTAACTTGTGTAATTGAATTTCAAGGTGGAGTTATTTTAAATGTTTTACTTTAATTATGGTTAGCTAAGACAATTCCTGGAACTCTTAATCAGGTGTGATATTCAAAGGATTTAGGATCCCGTGGGGCAGGTGTTAGCCAGTCAGAATGAGCCTGGTCTGGCCATAGCCCTTGATACCAGCCCTGCCTATAATTTAATTGGTTCCTCCTTATTAATAGATATTAATAGAGCTTTCAAATTGTGTCTGGTAAAGAAGCTCCATGCCGTTGATCTGGTGCTAAGGAACTTTCTGACTCCCCATCACACTGGGCATGAGTCCTGGCTTGGCTACTTTACAGCCGAGTGTCCTTGAGTTAATTTCTTCCTGTCTCTAAGCCACAGCTGCTCCATCTGTAAAATACAGACTCTGTCTGGCCTATAGTTTTGAGATGATGTGTACTGTGTGCTTAATAGTTCCTGGCACTTACTGGGTTCTCCTATGGTGGTGGTAGGTGGTGGTATTCTAGAAACCAAGCATCAGTGAACCAAAACAACCATAAGAACTCCTGCCTACATCTCTGAGGTGTAGCTCAAGGACGGGAAGGGGGTGTAGTCGTTGTGGGGAGTTTGCGCATATAGAGTCTGAATGGAATGGGTCCCAGGACATCTTCTGGAGCCCTCCTCAGGCTTTGGTCAGCCTGGGGTGACAGGGGTGGGGGTAGATGGGTGCTGCCCTCAGTGCTTCTCCGTATAAGAGAATGGCTTTGAAGAGGCGTGATGGGAGAGAGCACATGGATCTTTCTGACCACAGGGAATTTTCCCTGGAGTTCCCCCAGCACTTGGCTTTTTCCGTCCACGCACTGAAGCACACACCTGTCTCGGCACACCTGAGGTCATGCTCCTTCCATCCAGTAGGCAAACATTTGTCATCCCTTCGACGTTCCCACGTCTTAGTCCTCACACATGTCGTTCCTCATACCTGGACAGACTCCATTCTCCATCAGCCCATTCTCTGCTCTCCTTCCAAGTTCTTGGGCCATGTCTCCGCCATGGAAACGAGTCCAGCCAACTGTGCCTTACCTTGTGTGTGACTCCCACTGACCGTGGTTGAGTGTGCGCTCCATGCCGTGTGTGTGTGTGTGTGTGTGTGTGTGTGTATGTGTGTGCGCGCGTGCGCACGGCATTCTTTGTCTTGTAGGTGCTGTATTCCCTTCCGTGTGCTGCCTTAACCTGCCACTAACATTAGGTTAGAAAATGTCCCAAGAGACACCAGGCAATCAGGTTTTAAATTTAAATGGCAAGCCCCCTGCGTAGGGGCTGAAGAGGCTTTTCCTAATGGGCTACCAGGTGGTAGAGGTACAGAGTGAGGGGATGTGGTAGCCGGGAGGAAGGGAGACTTGATGATGTGGCTAGAAAGCAGATCGCCCTTGGTCTCAAAGACACTGCGGTTTTTACAAGTCATTGTGTTGGGGCAGTCCAATATCTTCCCGGGGGGAGGAGAAATGAGCACTATCTAATTAGACAAACAGCACACGCATCCTTTTGAACCGCCCCCATCCGTCAAATGATGTAATAGAACTTTGAGATTCCTATTTTTTTAAAAAATATTTTACTTATTTATTTGACACACAGAGATCACAAGTAGGCAGAGAGACAGGCAGAGAGAGAGAGGGGGAAGCAGGCTCCCTGCTGAGCAGAGAGCCTGATGCGGGGCTTGATTCCAGGACCCTGGGATCATAGAATTCCTATTTGTTTTTATAATTTTTTTTCATTTTAATTTTTTATTTTTTTATAAACATATATTTTTATCCCCAGGGGTACAGGTCTGTGAATCGCCAGGTTTACACACTTCACAGCACTCACCAAAGCACATACCCTCCCCAATGTCCATAACCCCACCCCCCTTCTCCCAACCCCCCTCCCCCCAGCAACCCTCAGTTTGTTTTGTGAGATTAAGAGTCACTTATGGTTTGTCTCCCTCCCAATCCCATCTTGTTTCATTTATTCTTCTACCCACTTAAGCCTCCATGTTGCATCACCACTTCCTCATATCAGGGAGATCATATGATAGTTGTCTTTCTCTGCTTGACTTATTTCGCTAAGCATGATACGCTCTAGTTCCATCCATGTTGTCGCAAATGGCAAGATTTCATTTCTTTTGATGGCTGTATAGTATTCCATTGTGTATATATACCACATCTTTTTGATCCATTCATCTGTTGATGGACATCTAGGTTCTTTCCATAGTTTGGCTATTGTGGACATTGCTGCTATAAACATTCGGGTGCATGTGCCCCTTCGGATCACTACGTTTGTATCTTTAGGGTAAATACCCAATAGTGCAATGGCTGGGTCATAGGGCAGTTCTATTTTCAACTTTTTGCGGAACCTCCATGCTGTTTTCCAGAGTGGTTGCACCAGCTTGCATTCCCACCAACAGTGTAGGAGGGTTCCCCTTTCTCCGCATCCTCGCCAGCATCTGTCATTTCCTGACTTGTTAATTTTAGCCATTCTGACTGGTGTGAGATGATATCTCATTGTGGTTTTGATTTGTATTTCCCTGATGCCGAGTGATATGGAGCACTTTTTCATGTGTCTGTTGGCCATCTGGATGTCTTCTTTGCAGAAATGTCTGTTCATGTCCTCTGCCCATTTCTTGATTGGATTATTTGTTCTTTGGGTGTTGAGTTTACTAAGTTCTTTATAGATTTGGGATACTAGCCATTTATCTGATATGTCGTTTGCAAATATCTTCTCCTGGAATTTCTATTTTTAATGTCTTAATTATATGAAGAGGCAAGTGACCTCTGGACTTCGGTAGCACAGTGTGATGATTCTGGGAAATTTTTCATATTGCTAAAGAGACCCTGGGATCCCTAGTGGAATCCTGGGCTACCCCCGGTCGTACTTATTAGGTTTGTATAGCTGTCACTTTCCCCGAATCTTCCCGCTGCTGCCACTGGAGTGAGCAGGAGTCATGCATCAGACCTGCCCCCTAGACCTGACTCTGTTCATGTAAGCAAGTAGTCAGGGTGGGCAGAAAAAAACCAGCCCCCATAGGTGCATGGATCCCATATTCACTATGACGAGGAACAAGGGCCCTTTGAAGGGCTGTCTGTAGGGGACAGTAGGCTTTCTCCCTCAGTGTGTGGTTAATGTCACCCTCTTAGGCCTGGATACCAAATCCAGTGCCTTAAGAAAATGGTGTGCGGTCACCTTCGGAAGGTGGCCGCTGAAATTAAATGGTCTCTTGTGTGTTTTACCTTTGAGTTCTTAGGGGGATTTCCTAGCTTCAGAGGAATTCTGTAAGCCCAGGCCACGATGGGCCAGAGCTTTCCCTCCGTATCTGGCGACCTGTCCCATTAGAATCTGCACCTCGCACCTCCCCTCTCGTCTGTCTGTATTTGCTCTCCTCTGCTGGCTTCCTCACCCGCACAGGACCCCAGTCTGCTCCACACCCGTCCCTTGAGGCCACGCACCCAGCCCTGGCCACTGCTGTCCTGCCTCTCGGCTCTTTCACCTCTGAAACGCCCGGATCCCTTACTTTCTGGGACTTTCCTGCGATCGCGCCATTGCTGTACCCAGCACTCCCGGTCTGCACGTGGACATTTCAGACAGCCTCTGAAGGAGCGCAGACAAATTGGTTCAACAACAGCGCGAGGAAAGTGACAAGTGTGACAGAACAGACGCTTCATGTCACAACACAAATTTCCCTAGTTGGGAAAACACTGCCAAATAAAACTGTGAAATATCAAGCACCAGAAATAGAGACCGCAATTTGGAAACGAACCATTTGTTACTTCCGGCAGAAGGGCTTGTTTTTATCTACTCATTCAGAATGTGTTGGAGCACTTTCGATGTGCTAGGCATTGTTCAGGCCCCGGGGAGACAGCAGGGGATAAACTAGACCCCCCGTCCTGCTGATGCCTATATTGAAATTTAATGTGTGTGACGAGAAAAAGACAAGTGGTCTTTGGCTCTTGAAAGTAAGGAAAGGGATGTATTTATTTATTTGTCTTTAAAGATTTTATTTACTAATTACAGAAAGAGAGAGTGCAATCAGGTGGAAAGGCAGAGGGAGAGGGAGAAGCAGACCACCCCTTCCAAGTGTAGAGCCCAATGCGGGGCTCAATCCCAGGACCCTGGGATCATGACCTGAGCCAAGGGCACACACTTAACCCATGGAGCCACCTGGGTGCCTCAAGGAAAGGAATTTAAAAGGGCAGTAATTACGATTGCAGTGGTGACAAGGTTATCTTCTAGGTTCTTTTTTTTCCTTTTTTTTTTTAAGATTTTATTTATTTATTTGTGAGAGAGAGCGAGAGCGAGCGCACAAGCAGGCAGAGTGGCAGGCAGAGGCGGAGAAAGAAGCAGGCTCCCTGCTGAGCAAGGAGCCTGATGCGGGACTTGATCCCAGGACCCTGGGATCATGACCTGGGCTGAAGGCAGTAGCTTAACCGACTGAGCCACTCAGGCCTCCCTATCTTCTAGGTTTCTGAGACAGAAGGAACACGGGGGTGCCTGGGTGGTTCAGTGGGCTATGCCTCTGCCTTCAGCTTGGGTCACGACGTGATCTCAGGGTCCTGGGATCGAGCCCTGCATTAGGCTCTCTGCTCAGCGGAGAGCCTGCTTCCCCACCACCCCCGCACCTCTGCCTGCCTCTCTGCATCCTTGTGATTTCTGTCTGTCAAATAAATAAATAAAATCTTAAAAAAAAAAAAAAAAGAAAGAACATGATCATCTTTAAAAAAAAGTTGGAAAGCTGCTGGGTTTATGGTTTTTTTTTTTTATAGCAAATCCAGTTTGTGTATCCGCTAGGCACTTGGCATTTTATTATGTAGTTTGTGTGTTAAATGTGGTTCTGGCTTACAAAGGGTGTACACGCCAGTTGTGAACATAGGACTGGTATACTTAAAGAGTAGTTAAACCCCTGAATGGGTTTATGAGATATGCTGAGAATATACCCAGACCCTGGGGGGAATCTGGAGGCAAGCAGAAATAGTCTCTCAACAAATAAAGTGTCAGAAAACCTGTGCCTGAGACCACGAAAGTTGCTTATGTCTTTGCTGAGAGCAGGTTGAGTGTTATTTTAGGCCCTGCTTGATTGCAGGGTTTCCACAGTCCTCATCAGTAAACATCAAGGAGCAGATCGGAGGCAGGCTCTGCACAACGGCGAGATGTGGTGGCTGGAAGCACGGTATTAGAAAACTGGTACGTCGGGGTGTGGGAAAGCGTCTCAGACCCCGCCATGTTTCAGTCAAACCACGGATGCGCTGAATGCTAGTTCTGGGTTATCAAGAAAAGATGTATTTGTGCTCTGTCTCTTTTATTTAAAAACACAAATCTGTAGTTCACAAGATAAAGGTTCTGCCAGAATGATTACAAGAAAAAATAAGTTTTGTGACCTACAAGGTAATGAGTAATTTGAACGTTTCACTGGACAAAAATCTGTCATGTCCCTAATTTTGATAAGCGAGTCTCCTGTTGGATCTGTGGCGATAGTTCTAGTCAGGCCGTTTGGGGTGAAAAACGGGATCTACTTGAGTTATTCAGATGTGAAACGCTTGGTTGAAGGGAAGGGGGCATCCCATGGACCCAAAAGCAGAGACCCCCTTTCCAGAAGCTGGAGCTGGGTTCTCTGTCCTGGGGTGTCTGCGTATAGCTGGGTCCCTCGGCTTGGGTGGGGAATGTGTTCCACTTTCCTGCTACCCTGTGACCTTGTAGTTCTTGAGAGCAGAACTCTGAATGACTTGGCAGCTACTCAGCAGCTTGGCCACCCTGGTCTCCTTTGGTCTGTTAGTTGTGGCCAGGCCTGTGGTGGGCTCCTGAGGGGACAGCACAGGTCTCCCAAGCTTGTCTGATCAAGATGGAGAAGGTCAAGTGAGTCGCACATGCTTGGGAGCTCCATTTGTCAGCAAGAGTCTCATGGAGGGAAAGGGCTGAGAAATCTGGGTGGATGGGCCTGGATGGTGGGCCTACTTGGCAAGCGAATGGGAGAGCGAGAAGGCCCTCATGAGAACAAACATGGAGCCAGGAGTGATGAATGGTTCAGGTAGGGATCTCTTTTCTCTCCCTTCTCGTCGCTGTTCCGATGGGTTGGATTTGACAGATAACGAATCAAGGATGTCCATGAAATTATTGTAAGTGAGCAGTGAAGTCCCGCTAGTAATTTATGTGAGGTAAAGATCAGTCAGAATGACTTACAGGTTTCCATGCTGGGTGTTGGGGCAGAGGTCTAAGGCAAAGTTGGAAAAGTTGGACGTGGGCATTTGTGGGCCAACCTCAAAGACTTCTGTTCAGTTTAGATGTGTCGAGTCTCAGGTGTTTTATACAATAGCCATGTACGTGCTCAAGGAAGCCCTAGGAGATCAGGAATGGACATAAGATTTGGTGTGTATAAATGCACAGGAAGTCTCAGGAAGGACAGTGAGCAGAGTTTACGAAGAGAGCCAGAAAAACTGATGATGGTTCTAGCCTGAGAAAAAAGTAGACTTTCTCATGTCTCCTTTTTCTGATGTGTGGAAATGCCAGGATGACTTGGCCGTAACACCTGCCTCTTAGGAAATATTACTGCATTACCCTGAGCAAAGCTGACCATGGGTCCTCCTCTCTAGCACCAGGAGCTTGATCTAAAAGGATTTGAACATTTCTGTTAGCTTCAGAACCCTCTCTTCAAAGGCCACCGCTGTCTGAATGTCCAGAGGAACATGAGGGAGCCTATTCTGGGAGAGCGCTGGAGGAGAGAACTGGCAGCTCAGGCGAGAAGGGTGGGGTGACCTTTGATGGTGAGAGAAGATGCTTCTACTTCCTTCTCAAGGCACCTCTGCGGAATCACAGACTCTTGACAAGGTTTGGAAAGGACTAGCCCTCATGACCTTGCATGGTCCTTTAAAGCTCTACCATCCCTGATGAGAATGCAGACAACAACCCCCACGAGTGTGCCATCTCACAGCTTAGAGGGTGCCGTCCTAAGCACTGTCTCTTTTAACCTCACAATCTTTGATCCTGTGACGTAGGAGAAGCAAATAAGATTGTCTCCTCTTTACAGACAAGAGATTGTGTCTAAGTGGGCCTCAAATGAGTTACCCACAGACCGGTTGCTACTGAGTGTCAGAGGAAGACAAGAACCTTGCTGGTTTCCCACTGATGGTTTCCTAATTCCTGCTGCTCTATTTCATGCCATTATTTGAGCAGCTACCATGTTGATGACCTGTTCTGATGGTGAAGGTGATGGACACGGGGAACTCCCAAGCTTGCATAGCTCCTGTCCTTACGCTGAACTGGTTTGTGTAGAATGATGCAGAAACTCCATGCTCATCCTCTCTCTCTCATGCCTACATTGTGATTTTTCAGCCTGGTGACCATCTCTGGCACCCACTGAACATCCTTTCCTTTCAGTCAGATTTTCCCCATCATGTTGCATTGTCCCTGTAAGGTACAAGTCTGTCCTCTCTGCCCTTTTGGAGAGACTGTCTCCTTTACTGCTTGGATTGAGATCCTACTTATCACTAGGACAGTGATTCTTTCACTTGTCCTGCCTTCCACACTCCACCACCCTCACAACCTGGCCCAGACCCAGCATTCCTGGCTTCTGACTCTGCAGGGCTATCAAACCAGTGGCACATTCATAGCAAAAGAATTAGGTTCTAGAACGTTCCATGAGGCTAAACATGAGCATGTAAAAAGAAGTTCCTAATATCCAAGAGTTGATGAAACACATCTACTTTCACCCTTCCAGTCAGGTGTGTTGTGGCCTGATAGGGCTGATGGGGCTGCTGTTGAAGACCACTTCTGTGCTAAAGAATGGCACTCGGAAGGAGGGAATTACTGATACACTGTTGCATAGATGGACCTCGGAAATGCTGGACTAAATGAAAGAATTCAGACATGAGAGACCACATGCCATTTGATTCTTTTTTAATGAAATCTCTCCCAAAGAGCAAAGAAAGTAGATTAGTGGTTGCCTGAGGCTAACTAAGAGTGGGAACAGGAAGTCACTGTAAACGACATGAGGCATCTTACTGGGGGAACAAAAATGTCCTAACACTGATTTTTGGTGATGGTTATCCCACTTGAAATGGGATGAATATTACAAGATACAAAGTATATGCCTCAATAAAAATATACTTCAATATTTGATGGTATGTAAACCTACCTCCTTTTTTGTTTAAAAAAGAAAAAGCATAGGGTCTATACTAGACATGGGAGCTTCCAAGTTTCATGTTATAGTTTATTTTAAGGAAGTGGAGGAATCCTCCGGATGAGAGATTTGTCAGAATTCTACTGACAGGTGATTGACTCCAGCTCAGACTGTAGACCCTGTTCTTAAAGTAAGATCACTTACAGATTTGTATTTTGACCAGAAGTTTGATGACCTCTTTCCTGGAACCCTGTCTTGTGGACAGAACAGTTAGGAGACCCTGGTTGGTTCTCTGGTGGTGTGGACTCCAGATGAGGTCTCTCTGTCTCTCTCTGTGCCTCCCCTTTGTTCCCAGCCTTATTCCCTTCCCCACGTTTGTCTGTCTTTCTTTCCTTCTCTTTCTTTCTTTTCTCCTTCCTTCCTTCCTCCCTTTCTTTCTCTTTATTTCTTTTCTTAAGATTTTATTTATTTGAGAGAGCGTATGAGTGAGCACACAAGCAGGGGGTGGGCAGAGGGAGAGAATCCTCAAGCAGACCACCTATGGAGCATGGAGCCAGACACGGGACTCGATCCTAGGACCCTGAGATCATGATCTGAGCCAAAATTGGAGGCTTAACCAACTGAGCCATCCTAGTTGACCACCCCCCCCCAGCTTTACTTTCTTACAAAAGTAATACATAGTCAATCTAGAAAAAAGCATTGATAAAAAACAACTAAAATTGCACACAATACATTATAGACTTTATTTCAGACTAAATGTTCGGGTTCCCCCGTCTCACTTGCCAGATAACCCACACTGAAGATCTTTGATGCATACATCCCTACAATTTCTGGGTCATAAGGAACACTTTCTTAAAGTTGTTTGTATGCATCCCCCAGTTGTTCCCTGAAATCTACCCGTGCAGTGTGGGTTTTCATTCCGTGTGAGTCTAAAACGTGATCTGGCCACCGTAGCTGACTGTCGTGGTCGGTCTCATGATCGGTTATCTGTCCTGTGCAGGAGAGGGGTGATGGTGTTGTGACTCTACCCCGAGGTAATCAGACGAGGCGTGGGCTGTTGACTTGAATCCCAGACATAAGGCATTCACTGAGACCGGCCACCTGAGTCTGGGCGGGAAGCAGTGGCCAAGATGGGACTCAGTATCTCAGGAGGGATAATTGAGGCACCAAGGGCTAACGGCGTGTGGGCAGTCTGGGAAGGATGTGATTAACTTTCTTCAAGCATTTGATGGGCTGTCGTGTCAAGAGGAATTAGATTCACTCCGTGTGGTTATAAAAGCAGTATAAGCACAGGGTTGCCTGTTTTAGGCAGGCAAGATTCGGTTTAATGTCGGAAAGTCCTGCCTAACAGAATAGTCTGGAAATGGGTTGGGCTCCCCCTGTTCATGGTGAATCCCCCTTCCCTCTACGTCCCGGGGGTCGCTCCAGCAGGGCCAAATGCCGTTTGGATGAAGAGGCATGGCGTGTGTGTGATGGGAAATCGTCATGGATTTGATTTGAGGGCCTTTGAGAAAAGTTGATAACGAGGCCGTGAACTTGAAATTCGTCCCTTTGTTTCTTGGAGTGAGGAAGTAACTTATTGACTCTCTTAATGTCACGTTGTCTATACTCTGCCTCTTGCTGAAGGAGCGTTTAGGTTTTTGACCGTCTTTGACGTCCAGCTCAGTTACTGTAGTGGCCGTGTGGGGAGATGGTTTTTCTCATATTTTTGCGTGTTTTTGGTTTTTTTTTTCTCTTTTTGTTTGTGTTTTGCTGTTTGCCAACCATGGGTCTCTCTGGATCTACATCTGGAGGAAGGTAAAAGGGGTGGTTATCATGTATCATTCATCTCTGTGTAGCCTTTTCACCTTTCAAAAAAAGGGGGGGGCGCCTGCGTGGCTCAGTTGGTTAATTAAGCGACTGCCTTCAGCTCAGGTCATGATCCTGGAGTCCTGGGATCGAGCCCCACATCAGGCTCCCTGCTTGACAGGGAGTCTGCTTCTCCCACTGACATCTCTCCTCTCATGCTTTCTCTCTCTCTCTCAAATAATAAATAAAATCTTTAAAAAAAACCCAAAACTTGAATATTGGTTTCTGTGTTATTTAAGCTGAGCTATATTCTACAGTGCTCTGAATCTTGACTATGTTGAAAAGTTGGGCTTTTTCATTGAAGAAATAATAAGTGTTTAAACTATGTCTTTTAACATCTTTTTAAAAAAATATTTATTTATTTATTCATGAGAGACAGAGAGGCAGAGGGAGAAGCAGTCTTCCCACAGAGCAGGGAGCCGGATGCGGTGCTTGATCCCAGGACTCTGGGATCATGACCTGAGCTGAAGGCAGTTAACTGACTCAGCCACCAGGCGACCCTCTTTTAACAGTTTTAAATGTATTTTTTCCTCATTTTGATATTGATACTTCGGGAAGGTCAAAAATAGCCAGGTAGTTCACAAAATCCGTTAAGAATATGTGGGAAGTTGCCCGACTGATTTTCATGTTTCTAAAGCACGACTGATGAAATGATCACCTAACCTCTGGCCCTCAAAGTGTGGTCATCACTTGGCGTCCCAGGTGATGTCGCAGCAGCAGACACCACCTGGGAGCCTGGTAGAAATGCAGATCTCAAGCTCCATCCGAAAGCTCTCGAATGTGCGTTTTCACGGGTTGACCTTCTGAGGGTGCTGGTAGCCGGGCTTTTCCGAGAGACCGGCTTCAGGTCCTGTGGGCCACAGTGGTTATCTCACCTTGCTGTTTTGTTTTACCGTGCCTGGCACTGTGACTAGGTTCTTTCTCATGCATGAGCCCAGGTAATCCTCAGAATCACCCTCTCAAGGAGGTATTGTTAGAGTCTCCGAGAAGCTGTCGCCCGGCCTGCCAAAAATGTCACTGTACGAAGACCGGTTCTGGAGTCTGTATCTCCTGAACCTGAGTCAGAGACCTGGAGGCCCAGGTTGTCATGCTGTGGCCTGGCCAAGCACGGAAGCTTCCAGTCGCTCCAGCTCTTCACCCCGGGTGACCCTGCGCATCTGGCAATAGCTCAGCTCCTTGCCGCTGGCCTTTCATGGGCCGGGTCGTGGTCCAGTCATGGCCCAGTCGTGGCCCAGTTGTGGCTTGGTATGGAGGGCCCCAGGGGGAAGTCACTTCTGACAGACATTGGGAAGAGTGTGTAGAGGACCCATGTCTTACCTACAGGCTGGCTTCCAGAAGCTTCCATTACAGAAGAAGTTCAGGGGCCGAGACAAACACATTTCTCCAGAGTTGTGTGTACCAAAACAAACTGTGTGTGTGTAACTTCAGTTTCTGTGAATTCTGTCTTTTAAAAGACTAGATATTTATTATAGATCTGTTCTCACTTTCCAATCCTGAAGCCTTTAGGATATACTGTTCTCATGGATTCTGAGGAGGGAGATACAAGGAGTAATAAATGATCTTTCTTTTTAAAAATTAACATGTATTATTTGTTTTAGGGGTATAGGTCTGTGATTCATCAGTTTTTGTTTTTGTGGTTTTTTTTTAAGTTTTTTTTCTTTATTTATTTGAGAGAAAGAGTTATAAGCGGGGGAAGGGCAGAGGGAGCAGGGAAGCAGGCTCCCCTCTGAGCAGGGAGCCCCAAGGGGGCTCAATCTCAGACTCTGGGATCATGATCTGAGCTGAAACCGACTGAGCCACCCAGATGCCCCTGTGATTGATCAGTCTTACGTAATAACCAGTGCTCATTACAACATGATTTTTTATAAAAGATTTTATTTATTTGACAGTGATTGAGTGTGCAGCACATGCAGGAGCAACAGTGGGGGAGGGGCAGAGGACGAGGGAGAAGCAGGCTCCCCTCTGAGCAGGGACTCCACGTAGGTTTCGATCTCATGACCTGAGCCGAAGGTTGACACCTAACTGACGGAGCCACCCAGGCACCCCACAAAATGATCTTTCATCATTAAGTCATATTTCTGTTTTTCTGCCTGCATTCCTCTGGTCGTGTTGGATTTTTAAGAATGAGTCTGTTTGTCACACTCGCTTATACCTCAGAAGATAGCAACTTATCACCCCAGTTGTAAACTCTCAACTCGGGAATGGCAGGATTCCAAAATTTTTCAAAATGGGAGGTTCTGGGGCGCCTGGGTGGCTCAGTGGGTTAAAGCCTCTGCCCTCGGCTCAGGTCGTGATCCCAGGGTCCTGGGATCGAGCCCCACATCAGGCGCTCTGCTCAGCAGGGAGCCTGCTTCCCCCTCTCTCTCTGCCTGCCTCTCTGCCTACTTGTGATTTCTGTCAAATAAATAAATAAAATCTTAAAAAAAAAAAAAAAAGGGAGGTTCCCTGAACCATCCTGGGTCGGGGGAGGGAGGTAGAGAGGTTATAATTACATTTATTTAATAAGTACCACATAGTAAAATTCTGATAACCGAAGCAAAATTCGTATAGCAATTGTGATCAATTTATGGATTTTGTATTTGTTTGTTTACCAACTCAGCCTCTGGGCAGGAGGGCACCTGAGAAGGCACAGGAAAGGAGAGAACATTCTAAAATCCACCAGCCCTTCCTGATACTGCCAGAAGATGTCTTTCCCCCTTCTGTTTTATTAAAAATCAGGACCGAATTTGAACTCCCTGCCCACCACCCTCTGGTGGTATTTTTGTTTCTCTTTAGGTATCATCTCATTTTCTTTTTCTTTACCACTGACATGGGCTTATTTTGTATGAATGTGTAATAGATTAAATACATGTGCATTTAAAATATTGTTTTGATTTGTCCGTGAACTGTTTCTCTTAAAGGGCCTATCTGGGGAAATGAGTAATTTCTCATATCCTGTTCTTGCAGGAAGAATTTTAAATCGTTTCTCCAAAGACATTGGGCACATGGATGACTTGCTACCCCTGACGTTTCTAGATTTCTTCCAGGTAAGGTCACAGTGATGCCAAGTTCTCCAGTGGAAAACTGTAGTTCCTGTTCTTTCAAGTCCTTTCCATGGGGGCCGAGGGTGGGCCTCTCGGCCTGACGATGTCATGTTATCTTAGTAAAGGCCGTGTTTGTAAGAGAAAGGTGTGGTTCTGATTCGGAGACTAAGTTAACATGAGTAATACCTCATGTGTAGGAGTGGCTACACAGTCTTGTCAAGGTTGGTTCGAAGCAGCTACATGCTTGGTAAGTGCTTCTCTATCTGCCCGCCAGGTATCTGGCACAAACGTCCCTTTACCGTGAGCACATTTCATAATATAGAAACAATCACCTCTCACGGAAAGATAGCTCAGATTAACTAAATTATGCATTGTATTACCACAAAGGACAAATATTTACTGCACTATTTGGGGGGATAAAACCAGGTGGGGTTGCTAACAAAGAAAAGATTAGTAATAATAAGGTGAAAATAATACTTTGTTAGCAAGGACAATAGGGAGCGGTTACTGCAGATACAAAGCCTTTAGAGGCAAGTACATTTAAGCCAATAATTTGAGTACAGGATCAAAGTCATCTCTGAAAATGTCTTTTTTGTTTTTCTAGGCAGCTTTTCTTTCACACGTTGATGGCTCTAAGTCTTAAGGGGTGTGTGTGTGTGTGTGTGAAACCCAGCAATCTCAAAAGTACCTTCCATATAGTATTTGTTTTGTCTGTGAACTTGGAGTTCTGCGGAACGATATTGGGTCATCTCATGCCTCATCTGCTCACTCAGTATTGCTGCACACGTGGGATGATTTTCCTGCTGTTTAATTCTGTCTACTTTTCAGCGATTCAGGTTGGGGGCCTTTCTTCTTCATTTCCAAGTGGGCTTTTTTTTTTCTTTTTTAAATGACACGCATTCATCAACAGCTGCACGTATTCTAAGCTCACCGCTGCTGTTGCTAACACTTCTTGAATTGTTGTTTCACTCCCCCTGAGTAATCACGAACACCTTGTAAGGCCAGGATGTCGAAATGCTGCCACTGGGGTCCGCAATCATGGCCTCATCCTGATGGTCGCTCCTCACCCTCCCCCACTTTTGTTCAATGCTCAGATGTAGTTCAAGTCAAAACTTAGGGACTTTTCTGGAGCCGTTGTTATAAAAAGAGCCAGAATTACTTAATTTGGAAAATTAGCTATGTTATAAAAGTCACTAATAAGCCTGAAATGACCACAGGCATTTCTGTGAGTCACTCAGAAATGCAGTCATGAGTATGTGACAGCAGACAGTGTGGCCCCCGGGTGAAGGCGTGCACTGTTACCAACGTGAACCAAATGGAGACTCGGAGACAGTGCTTTTATTGCAAAGATCTCTGCTTTTCTGTCCCTCTTCTGCGAACTTAATTTTTAAACATGTCCTGCTGGGTTTTGCTATATAATTTGTCCGCAAGAAGGAATTCTTTGCTAAAACAGGATCACATTTTCCCGGTGATGGTTAATGACATTGAGAAGACTTGTGGGAAGGTTCTTTTGCTTGCCAAGTGCAAGTTAGGCAGAGGTTGAGTTTCCAGAGCTGGCTGGCCCACTGTGGGCTCGGCACATGGTCAGCCCTCCTAATCAGAATCTACCTACCTACTTTTGCATGATGGATGGAAACACAGGGAGAGACGCCGCCTGAATTCATTCTAAAACATTCTCAGCTGCCCGAGGAGAGAAAATTCTAGTCTCTCTGTACTTCTCTTTCACTGAGAGACAAGGGCCTTTTTATTACCTGCTCACTTAATCTTGGTGAGACTTCCACCGGTAGTCCCAATTAGCTGATGTCTTGACTCTAATAGCCGAAGTAAATCTCGAAGTTATTGTCTCCAAGAAAGAAGTTTTGTCTCAAGGATAACTCAGTTATCAATTATGATAAAGATCTATTGTCACTTGTTTTGTTTGCAGGTGTCTTTAATAAGGCTTCTCATAATCCCTCCAGGAAGAAATATTTTCTCCTTTTAAAAATAGTATTAGCTACATAGAAAAGCTCTGATCCTTGCTATTGTTGTTGGTTCTTTGAGGGACACTTCCCAACAGTCGTTGTTTAAATGGTTGTCAGGAGGAATCAAGGGAAACTTCATAAACAATGCCGTAACTGGTTCATCTTACTTGGTGTGTAGAAGCCTTTCCCCGGAGGATTTGCGTGCAATGAGCAGGCTTTTGACGGAGGTATCACTGGGATCATTTTGAAGTGTTTAGTCCTCTTGGCTATATTAGAATGAAGATTTTTATTAAAGCCACAAAAATGAATTTTACCTGCCCTTAAATAAAGGACAACAAAAATCAAAATGTAAATTGATTTTTTTTTTTTTTTAAGTTGGATAGGACCCTGTTAAGGCTAAAAACAACCCGGTGGTGTTCTGGGACTCTTAATGGAATCATGTAAACTTAAAATAAACACTATTATGGTAAGCACATAGAATGAAAACTAATTTTCCAAATCAAATACATTATATTCAATTCATTTTCCCCAATCAACCAAATGTTTAAAACCTGTTAGTTATAACAGCAATCTTCTGGAAATTAATTAGAAGCCTATTAGCTCTGCTAGCTGAGCCGAATGAAGAGGGTTGCTTGTTACATTTCTAAATAGGCTCCTGAATTAAAGCAAAGCAAGGTCAAAATGACAATCAGCTTGACTCACCTCATGGCTTTGCTTAAGCAGATCTGGGTTTTCTTTGCCTTTTTATTGGGGGGGGGTGTTAGTTTTTTATAAGAAATTTTACCCACTTGGATTCAGTCCTCTAATACATTTAAGAGTTTTAACGAGTCCGGGAAAGCATACGGGTATCATGAATGTTACGTGTGTGAACAGGAGCACCTTCCCCAATACACGGGGATCCGAGACGGGAATGGTTTTCAGACCTTGCGTCCAGCTCCTGAGCTCCCCTCAAGGGTTGTGTCGGCCCCATTCCGTATCGAGCTAGTAAAACGGTTCCTTGTTGCCCCGGTTTCTGATGTCAACAGCGAAACCTGCTGCTGACTTGGCGGGGGGCCCCAAACATACTGTCTCACGTCAGAGTCTTTGGGTAAGAGCACTCTGACTCCAGCAGCAACTCCTGTGCTCAGAGAAGCTCCCAGAACTTGAGTCTTTCAAATGGAACAGGTGAGTTTAATTGAAACAGTTGGGTTTTAAAAAGGACCGGGGATTCCCTTGTCATGAAGTTACCTTTGGCGTGACCATGAGCAGATGTGGTCCTTCCCAATCTACACATCTTTTACGTTTAGCGCTCTTGAGCCAGAAAGAACTTGGCAGGATTCCTGTAGAAACAAATGGAATGCAACCTGAAATCCAAAGCTTAGAGACCTTCATGAAGGGGGTGGGGGTTACATTTTCCACTTATCAGAATATTCAAATTAAGGCTGACATGTGTGATTTTTTTGTTTGTTTTGTTTTTCCTTACTAAAGAGATGCCTGTGGTCATGCGTTTTGGGGACAGTGAAAATCAAATAGATATAGAAATAATGTGATTACATTTATCCATGTGAACTTTTTAATCCAGATTATGCACGTTTGGTTGCTTTTTCTGTAAGACGGTGATGGTTTTGTAAGTAAGATTCAGAAACGCGAACCATTGGGTTAGAACTTAATTGTTTTTCCGATTGAGTCTGATGCTGAGAAATTTGAGGAGAGACCTGAGATCAGAAACTTCCATCGGAGACATGATTCCTGGAGGTGGTAATACCCTGTAGAAACGAGTCAGAAATCAGGGAAAGATTTGATTATTTGTCGACTAAATGGATTGGGATGAGAACATTCCGGCCAGGTATGCTGGCCGGGTAGAGGGTGTTTACCTAACTCTGTCCCTTGAACTTCAACAAGAGATTTGTATGTGCCTAAATATTTATGGCTTTTTTGGTTGTTGTTTTGTGTTGTTTTTGGATCACTAGCTATTCCTAATCCTGCTCATGGGAGACTATGACACGGCAGATTTTGAAAATGTGTCTCGTATTTTCTATTGTCCTGCGTGAGAGTGAGAAATCCCACAGAGCAGTGGAGCTCACGTGTGGGTTTTGGGAACCGGGGCTCACCCAGGTGCGGAGCAAGTAGTGAATGAAGAGAGATTGATTTTTGACCAGTGAGGTGTTTTTGGAAGGCTGCGCCAGAAGGGAGGGAAATTTCTGAATATATCCTCGGAAATAAATAATTTATACAGTACAGAATAACAACAGTCTGCAGGTTACCTCAGGGTTGCCCTGGGCTTATCAGATAAGTAGCCAGTGGCTGGCAGTACACCTTTGTCTTATCAGTGATGTTCAGACACGTTTTGTTTATTTGCTTTCACAAAAATCGGAACAGCATCGGGTGTTAACGATAGTTTTAAAACCGAGTCCTCTATCAAGCTGGGATCTCGTTCTTCACGTGTTAGAACTAAATTTCTCTATGAAAATAGGGATAGGAAGACAAATAGTATCATGCTTTTTCCTCTGGGCCTCAGACATGAGAAACCAATGATGGGAAGTGAATATTCCCATCCTTGAATAAGACTTTGGCCCTCCAAAACATGATGTATTTGGGCAAACAAAGAAACAAATAAAAACGTAGACACAGTAATTAAAATTCACATTTTTAAGTGTGTGGCTGACTTCCTACTACTGTAGCCCAAATCCCAGCAGCCTAAATCTCATCTTTTAATTTTCTCAAAGCAACGATTGGTGTAATTAATAAAGGTACCACGCAGATGTAATATTTGTAATGTTTTAATAACATTTAAGTTTGGAGGGATGGTTAAAATGAATTTTAATGATTAATTTTAATTATGCTGGTCTCTTTCTCCTATCTGTGCCGATCTGTTGTTTTGTGAATACATTTGCAACTAGAACGATCATGGAAAATCCTGAAATTTCTCCCAAAAGGGAGACATTGTTTTTATAAAGTACCTACAGTGTGCAGACTTGTAGTTTTACCAGCATTTCTCATTCCGATAACATGTCTCTGTGTTGCTTTTCCCACCCCATCTTTTCTTAAACTCCCACCGTGTGCTGGGATGAGGGATGGGAGATGGAGACTTTGTCTTCTTTCGTTTGACCAAATGCTGTATCTTTTCGGCACCCTGCTGGACTTGGTTGTGGAGTCAAATGACATTTAATTCCCAGTCTTCCTTGAGGCTCACTCTCTTGGGAGAGACAGAAGGTCAGCCGTGATCATACCGTGTGACATTATAAAAGGAGGGAGCCTGTATGGGAGAACGGCTGAGGCTCTAGTGGGAGAGAAGAGAAGTCTGCTTTCTTGTCCCCGTCTGCCATTTTTAGTTCCCTTAGCTTGGGGACGTTCTGGGACTTCCCAATGGAGGCATGCTACGGGCGGCTGGGAGTGCGAGCCCTGGTGTTCGAGAGACCCGGCATGAGCGTAGAGCCTGCATCTTCTTCCTGGAACAGGTGGTCATGGATGGTGGGAAGATGGATGAGATTGCCCAGAGAGAGCGAAGCATTTTTAGGGGCCAAGATCCAGAACTTGAAAGAAGTCTTGACACTGAAAGAGAAAGCAGAGGGAAGAGAAGGCAAGCAGAGGAGCCCTGGGAAGAACCGCAGGGCAGACAGGAGGGGAGTCGGGGCTGCAAAAGCGAAGGAGGACAGGTGTGTGAAAGGCGGAGCGGGGTGAGGACGCAGACAGCTGTCGGCTGGATTTGGCCATGAGGGTCCGGTGAGCAGCCGGCGCAGGTTTCGGGTAGGAGTCGTCCAGGCTGCAGAGGCCGAGAGTCAGAGTGGAGGCAGTTGGGTTGAGAGCAAGCCGTTGGGATAAGAGCAACTTGTTCTTTGGAGGAGTTTGCTCAGTGTGTCCCTGGGTGGTTTGGGTTTTAGAGCTTGTGTTTCGGGGGCATTGTGGGGGGTGGTATATCTCCCCCCGAAATCCCGCTGATAACCAGGGCTTAGAGCCGAGGTTCTGAGAGACGGTGGTGAGTGGGACGCCCTCATGGCTCTCCTCTAGCCCCCGCCCGTTTCCGGGAGAGGGAGTCTTCCAGAAATTCACCACTTGCCAAGTATGGGACACTAATTTTGCAGAGTGCCCCAGAGGAAGTCCCGGGAGGCAAGGGGCTTAGCTTTGTTTTCAAGAATAAAGTCGGTGCCAAGTGAATTCAGCTTCTAACGATTCTGTTCATCCTTGGTGTATCTGGCAAGCCTTGAAGGATACTTGGTCATTTTAATAATTTTTATTACTTTAAAGCGTTCATTCCATGCTCTTTTCTGCAGTGGACTCCTTCTCATTCCTCTCAGTGAGAGCTTAGATCGTTTATTTAACATTTCGTAATTATAAAAGAGACCCACCTTTTATTATTTCTTTGTTTCTTCCGTCTTTGCCTCATGAATACGGCGGTGCATAGATTAACCTGCCCATGATCCTCTGAGATCAGCAGATACCTTTGTTCTTCGGGTTCAAGTGCCAGTCTCTTTGCTTATGCTCGTTCGAACTTAATTTGTTTTCTTCTCTGAACCAGAGACTCTAGTCTGTCCTAGAAGGCTGGGACCATTAAAGGGACAGGCGGATTCCATCTTCCTACCGGACCGGCTGTCCCCACCGCGGGAACCGGGACTCACACCCTTTCCTCACCACGGCAGCCCTATCCTAGCATAGATGCCTAAATGGTTTGTTGTGTTTTGTTTACCAGTGATATGTATTACAAAGGAGCTCAGGCCGAGAGAGTAAAATTCAGATTTCCCAGTCCTTAAATTTAATCTATTTACAGCTCCTGGAAAGGAACTTGACGTGCCTGCTGGGCGGACCACTGAGGCTCTTCTCTGTGTTCCACACCCCCCTTTGGCCCAATCCCCAATGGACCCCCTCTTCCTTCTTCAAGGATCAGCAGAGGTTTCTCTTCCCGTTAGTGAAACTTTCCTTGGGCACGCTATTCTGCAATAAAACCATCCCTGTGTCCTATGCCAAGGCCATGTCAACCTCATTTCCACTCAGGCGATAACTTACTGAGCACTTCCTATGTGCCAGGTGCTTTTCCTAGGATTTGGGTGTAGAACCAGGCATTGGCTTCCAGGAATTTATGTATTTTGTATTCTTTAAAGATTTTATTCACTTATTTGTCAGAGAGAACAAGAGAGCGAGCCCAAACAGGGAAAACAGCAGGCAGAGGCAGAAGCAGGCTCCTTGCTGAACAGGAAGCTGGACATGGGACTTGATCCCAGGACCCTGGGATCATGACCTGAGCCAAACGTAGATGGTAAACCACCCAGGCGTCCCGGCTTTCAGCAATTTATATTCCAGGGCAGAAGACAGATGGGAAACGGGCATGTTTATAAGGCAATCCCAGTGATTCCCTAATGCAGTAAGAAAAGGAAAGCATTTGCCGGGGACTTGCAGGAGTGCTTGAATGAAACATGGTGATGATCAAGGACGCAGTGATGTCTGGGTTTAAAAAAATAGGAAGGAAACAGCCATGCAGACAAGACCTGGACGCAGGCGGGCGGGGGAGCGCGCTCAGGGAAAGGAGCAGGTGCAGGTTCCCAGGGAGAGGGAGGAGCGGGAAGGCGGAGCGGAGACATGGGAGGGAGGGAGCTTGAGGCCTGGGCAGAGCCGGACTGCAGAGGTTAAGGGCTTTAGCTTCTCTTCTGGACGCAGTGAGAAACCACTGGAATCTTTTATTTTTTTAAAAGCATTTGTTTTGGAATTTTCTCTATTTTTTTTTCCTCATTTTTTTTTTTAAGATTTTATTTATTTTTTTATTTGTCAGAGAGAGAGAGTGTGTGTGTGCACACAAGCAGGCAGAGCGGCAGTCAGAGGCAGAGGGAGAAGCAGGCTCCCCTCCAACAAGGAGTTCCACGCAGGACTCGATCCCAGGACCCTGGGATCATGACCTGAGCCGAAGGCAGTGGCTTAACCCCCTGAGCCACCCAGGCATCCCCAATGGAATCTTTTAAACAGAGGAGGGTCATGCTCACATTTCAGATGGCAAAAAATGTATATTTGACATGGATCGTAGGGCTGAAAGAATTTTAAATGTTTTAAGTCCTCAGTATAAGCATAGTCCCTTCAAGGCTAGGCTCCGGGCTCTATAGCGGCCTCCCGTCCCCCACAGCGCAGCTTCGGAAACCGAGCCCGATCTGTACGTGGTGTTTCAGTCCTTAAAGACGAGAGCGCCGTGTCGCCCGTCCCGGGACAGGAAGGCGGGTCTCTGCGGTCAGCGCGGACCTCTCGTCCTTCCAACAACCTAACCGTTTCCAGCAGTGGCTCTCACGCACCGGGTTGCCCCCAGCTGAGTTAACGTGAAAAAATAAGGTTGATGTAGGATTTTTTTTTTGCAAAGCTGAATTTTCTCAGTTTTTCTCTTTTAGGATTTCTTGCTTTCTAAACACAGTGAGTGGCTCTCAGCCAGAAGGTCTGAAGTCACACGGGAGGTGACATGATAGTCCGCATTAGCGGGCGGTGACCGTCATCCTAGCTGACACTGAGTGACTTCCGCGTGGGTGCCAAGCCTCGTTTCAAATCTTTTCTTTGTAGAATCTCCTTCTGGCAACTCGGGAGGTACCTGCAGTTACTGTGCTCGTCTCACAGATGAGGGAAAGGAGACTTGTAATACATAAGGACATAATTTGTCCAGGGTCACACAGCTAGGAAGTGATCAGTTTGAAGCTTTTATTTGTGTATATATATATATATATATATATTTAAAAGATTTTATTTATTTGACAGACGGAGATACAAGTAGGCAGAGAGGCAGGCAGAGAGAGGGGGAAGCAGGCTCCCCACTGAGCAGAGAGCCCGATGGGGGGCTCGATCCCAGGACCCTGAGATCATGACCTGAGTCAAAGGCAGAGGCTTAACCCACTAAGCCACCCAGGTGCCCCTTATGTGTATATTTTTGAGTTATACTCATTTCTGCTTTTGAGGGAGAAACAGGGTGCCCCTTTCTGTGTTTCCATCTCAGCAGAGTATTCTCACGGAGGGAAATTCCAGGTAGAATCTCTAATGATAATTAAATTATTTGTCATCTCATGCCTCTGTC
Source organism: Mustela nigripes (assembly GCF_022355385.1). NCBI lineage: Eukaryota > Metazoa > Chordata > Mammalia > Carnivora > Mustelidae > Mustela > Mustela nigripes. Next base: position 70,083,164 of record NC_081571.1, on the reverse strand, counting down.
TCCTCCCCGGCAGGTCGGAGAAGTGCTCATATAACACAGCCCCATGGTATCTGAGATTGAAACCTTTTGCAATTGTGGTACTAGCCTTTTTTTCCTCCCCTTTAGAATTAAAGGTGGACAAATCGGTTTTCTTCTCCATAAATGCCTTTTGAAATGTGTGCTGGTTGTAAAGTTGAGACCAAGAACTTTAGAACTTTATTCCTTATCTTACCATAAGCCTGATGTCAGGAGAAGTACAGGAGAAATTGTGACTTTTTTAGGCATGCGCACGAGGAGGTGGAAGGTACCACTTTTACGCATATTTTGACACATGTTTGGGGTGTGATATGTACAGCTCTGTAGTACTGTCATGTAAACAAGGACAAATAATTGGGATACGAACAAATGAACGTTTCTTGAAGTTTTGTTGAAAAATAGAAACTTGGCTTTAAACCCATGAACAACAGCCAATTCTATACTGCACCGGTGATTAGAAATGCAAGACAGGGACACCAATATAGTAAAGTTAAAAGTTAGATTGTTAAACTTAAGCACTGGAAATAATATATGAACTGCATAAAATAGCTCTATCATTCGTATAACAAAAATAAACACTTCATGGTTTAATTAAAACAACTGTCCAAGTAGCAGTTTAAATTTTGAGTACTAGGTTAGCTAAGCGTCTGCCTTCGGCTCAGGTCATGAGCCCAGGGTCCTGGGATGGAGCCCCACATTGGGGTCCCTGCTCAGCAAGGGAGCCTGCTTCTCCCCCTCCAACTCCCCCTGCTCGTGTGCTCTCTCTCTCTTGCTCACTCTCTCAAATAAATAAAATCTTAAAAAAAAAAGTTAAGATTTTATAATGGAGGCATTAACATTCTTTTCTGTGAAGATAGGAGTCTGATGTGCTTGAGTTCAGACAACAGAGCCTGTGAGTGTTTTTATATATGTGTGTGTGTGTGTGTGTGTGTGTGTGTGTCTGTGTCTGTGTACACGTATAGAGGCATAAACACAAATGCCCCGTGAAGGAGCCATTACATCATTGATACGTAACCCTTTCAAACCAAGTAGCTTGCTGCACATCGTAAACTGAGTAAGGCAGGGAAAATAATGTGTGTGGCCGGAACAGAGGGTTTTATGTAGGGTTCTATGTGAAGCATGGTCTGCATTTGAAGATAATCTTGAAAACTTGTCTGAGGAGTTTAGATTTGAACCTATGAACTGTCGGCCCCAGCCAAGGTCTTTGAGGAGGTTGAGTGGCTGCTCACCGCATCATTTTAAGGGAAACAAGAATGTGTGGTGCCTCTTTCTTCTTGGAAAACATTATTCCCATTTGGTGGATTTTACTGAAAATCAAGATGAGTAGTGTGGTTTGTGCTGCCCAGCATGGTGGCTGCCCCGTGCATTGAGACCTTGGCCGCTTCCATAAAGGATCTCAATGCTTCAGACTTCTCTCTCTTCTTGCGGCCACTGTGTTTCATGATCTGATGCAGTCTGTGAGGCCATCTGTCGCCTTCAGGAGAATTAAGGGTGAAGTCAGTGAAATACGCACTGAGTGTCGCCGGAAGTTAAGATATTGACTCTCAACCTGCCCTTGACCCTCCCGAGGTAAATATTAGCCTTCCCTTGTTTTTTCATTCCTTCACTCACAAGTGCTCTAGATCGGGTGGCAGAGTCAGCACCCGTTCTTGGTGTTGAAGCTGTTCCTGCATTTTCTCCCACCCCTGCACTTTGTTGGGCTCTCCATCCCTGCCGTAAACGATTTAGTGGCTGGCGGGCTCTGGGGTGCGCGTGCTCTCTGCTGCCTTCTTTGGCCTTACTGTCTTTCCCCCGGAGTCTGCCCTGATCCTTCCTACACGTGTTCCTGCTCCTTGCCCTTGTTGCTGTTTTATAATGACAGTAGGTGCTGTGTGAACTCATAAAGCAGGTGTGGTGAATGGAGTGCTTTGGAAAGACTTAGTAAAGGCTTCACTAAAAAAAAAAAAAAAAATTTTTTTCTAAGTATGGATAAGACAGCCCATCAGTGGGGCAGAGGGGTGTTGGGGGGGGGCTTGGAGAAATACAGGAGGATTCTGTGTTAAGAACATCCCAGGGGTCTCGGGAGTCCTGGGTGCTGCATTCCGGGGTGATCGATGTCAGAAGTACTGCGAGACACTCCCATACCAGATCTGTACATGCTTTTAAATTAAACCAAAACTTTAAGATTTTGTATTATTTATTTCCGAGTTGGCCGACTCTTAGTTCAAAGTGTATCCCTTAAGGCATCTCTGTAACCCTCCCCGGGAAAGTGGACGGTGACATCCTGGTGATCCCTGAGCCTCGTGTGGGGAGAGGCAGACACCAAGGACAGGAAGCCAAGGAGAGCTTGGGAAGTTCGCAGGGGTGCCAGAATGTGAAGTTTGAGATCTGGCATAGAGGAGATGAAGATGGACAGGTACAGAGGAGGCAGATGACTGGGGGACCCGCGTGTCCGGCTCAGGGATTTGGATTTGAGTATCGGTGGAAAGTCACAGAGACGGAGAAGACACCTCGATGCTGGGGAGTTTTGCCAACATAGGGGACAGGAAGAGGCGCTGGTTTGGCCAACTCTCTGGGACGTGTAGGTAGTGATGCTAAGCGTGGCTGGTGAAAACACTTGTTTCTGATTAGTGTGTCCACACTGCCGGAAGAGTTGTCCCTGCCCCAAGTGATGTCCTTCCAAGGCCATATCCCAGTAGGGGGCGGTCGTGAGTCTGTATGCCATTGTGTCCCCCAGCTCCTGTAGCTACTGCGGATGTTGCCCCCTTGCCCAGCCAAATTCTAGTTGATGACCAATTGGGACCACTCACGATTCCAGAAGAAGAAGGAAGGCAGCCTAAAAAAAACAAATTTATGTATCTGTGTCATGTGATTTGTACTTGAGGGTGGAGAAACCCTGCAGATGTTTTTTGTCATTGCTCTTGGCTCTCTAGGAAAAGCTTCTGTTCTAGTGGTGTGAGGGTTGAATGTGCTGCCATAAACAGGATTATATGTTAATGGGTATCATTTATAATGTAAACAGCTTTAAAATGTGGAGTGGGTACAGTGGGTACCCCCCACCCCAGCCTGCCTTTCCACGTTTGGCCCTAGCTCTGCCTTTTCCTGTCCCTGCCCTCAGACACCCACACATTTCTGATCTGTAAGATAGAGCCAGTGGTATTAGTTCACAAGGGTTGTTGTGAAGACAGAATGAAATGGTTTTAATAAACGTCCGAGCATAACATCTAAGTACACTTAAGCACTAAATAATGGGTAGTTCTTTTTAAAGCGCTGCCTATCTTTTTAAATAGGAGAAGGAGTTTGGTAATGGTGTTCTGCGGCGTCAGAGGAATTGTCACAGGGTTGTGGGGTCCGTGAATGTCACCACACGGGCCTGGATCACAGAGATTCCAAGTTCGAGCTCCCTGAAGATTTTAGTGGCTATTTTTACACGTAGACTCATGTGTTAATCCAAAAGGGACTATGGGACCCTACCTATTTCATATTAGCAAACTTAAGGCAGTTTCTGGAAGGCCCCCCCCCCACAACCCTCCCCGCGCCCTGATAATATCTGAGTAAGGACACTCGGTTATTTAGAATTCATGACCTGAAGCAGCGATAACCTCCAAGAAGTCTCTCTAACAGCAAAACAATTCAAAAGGAAGGTAAGAAGCCGGAAGTTTGACTTAAGCATTTTAACTTAAAAAAAAAAAAGTGGGGCTTCTTGAGCATGTGAACTTGGACACAGCTGCCCTCAGCAAAATGCTGTGATTTATTGAGGAAAACTGAATTGCAAAACCTTTCTTCCCCACACACCCCTCATCCAAGAAAAGAAAAAAAAAAATCAACAGCTTGACTGAGCTTAAATAACTGACTTTTCATATCCTTTCATGGAGCACAAAGGGCTAATCCCGAGGCCACTTGAGCCACCAATGCAGGCAGTGGTGGGGACCACCACGGAACGTGTCATTCCCTCCTCACCACACACAAAACACATTGACTGCAGCTTTATGAAGTGAAAATGCCCCAGAAAAAAAGAAACTGTGAAGGAGGTGTCGGCAGTCATTTCTTTCCAGAGGGGGAACACGGAAGAAAAAGCTGCCGCATCTGGATATTGAGAACAAAGCCAGCCTAAGACTTGGGCACAATAGGTTGGGTCACTTGCTTTTATAGACGCAAAAGAGTGGAACTGCCTTTCCTTGTCTCAGTACCGCTGACCCTTGCATGGCTTTGTGTAGAGATGTCAGGGAAAGTGTGTAGAAAGCATTCCAGCCTCTTTCACGGAACAATGACGTCGTCGTTTTGCGATTTCTATGGGGTGTTGACCCCATTCCCCGCTCCCGCCCTGAAATCCCCACTGGACAAAGGAGATGGTTCGTTAGGCTGCCTTGCCCTCATTTGGAAGATCTCTGTTTTACCGACTCTTTAAAAGTAAACCCCTCCATTTGCACGGAACCCACAGTGCCTTCATGCTTTTAAAAAAATCAACAAAAAGCCCGTTAGCCGGAGCCATGGCAAGGATGGAAAATTCCAGGGCACGGCCAGTCCCAGCGATCAGGAAGGATTCATGCAAACTGCCAGGCTGAAGTGGGTTTCCTTGCTAAGAGAAGGTGATCTGGTGATCTGGGTTCCTGGAAATATCTGCAAGCACTTGACCTTTAGGTTTCTGAGATTGGGGTGATAGGATTCACACAAGCCCACTCATGTGATTCCTTCACCTGTCTTGTTTTTTAAAGGAAGATGAGCCGGTCAGTATTTCCCCAGCCTGATGCTTAGTGAGCCCAATTAGAGAAGCATCAACATCAGCATCAGCATCCTGGCTGTTAATCCCCGGGGACCCTCCCAGGCTGGCAACGAGCGTCCAATTTGTCTGTCCCAGCATGTGTGCGCCAATGATAATGTTTGTAGTTTACGAAAAAGCTAATTAAGACCTAAAGAAGAAAAAAAAAATGGATCTAATTTTCATCCCGCGTGGTGGTATTGCGCAGAGCGTAGAACTTGGCGGCATTGTTGGGTGATGTCCGTTGCAGAAGGGTGGGCACTCACTCCCGGGGCTCTCGCCGGGCCATCTTGCATCCCTCACGAATGGCTAAATGGGCAGTTGTTGCTCGGGGGAGGCAAGTGGCGAAATATTTGCTGAGTTTGACGACCTCGAGAGTCTCCATATGCTGTTCTTGATCACGTTCCTTCAGTTCTAGCTACTTTGGGGGTTTTCAGGATGAGAGGAAGAGGAAAGGGGTGGGCTGGAGAACTGGCCTCAGCTGTAGTAAAAGTCTTGCCCTCGCTGTTTTCTGTGTGGGTCTCTCTCTCCAGTCTGCTGTGGAACATGATTCATGGTCGTCTGTATTGTCTTTGCTGGCGAGTGTCATGACTCACTTGTTTCTTGGAGCCCTTTCTGTGGGTTCATTGATTTGGTGTTCTCGGATCGGCATTTGCATGGAGTCACGAAGGAGAGAAGAACATCTTTGGCCTTGAAGCTGAGGGCCAGGGCTCCACGGCAGATACGCCGGACGCGGCACAGCGGCCATTTTTTGTCTGAGGCACGCAGGCTGCTTACCAGTAGCCCTTGCCTTCCCCTTCCCTCCCCACAGGGCTCCCCAGGAAATCACCATGTGACATTATGGCTGTGTATTCACATGCTGCCAAAGCCTGCCTGAGCATGACAAAGGAATGGGAAAGGAATTCCTTGTCATAATCTCTCATTTTTTTTTTTAGTCTGTTGATATTTTTACTGAGGTATTGCTTATACACAATAGAATATTTTTTAATAGTTCAAGGAGGTTTTTTTTTTTTAAGATTTTATTTATTGGAGAGAGAAAGCATGAAAGGGGGGAGAGTCAGAGGGAGAAGCAGACTCCCCGCTGAGTAGGCACCCCACCCCCACCCCCACGCCACCGCCATGTGGGACTTGATCCCGGGACTCCAGGATCATGACCCAAGCCCAAGGCAGTTGCTCAACCAACTGAACCACCCAGGCGCCCCTGTTTGAGGAGTTTTGATGATTGTGTGCCTCCCTGTGACAGACTATCTGAAATAAGACGTGGAACCTTCCCATCACTTCAGAATGTCTCTCTCACCCCTTGTAGTTAATTCCCAGACTTCGTCACCCCCAGCTCTCCTGGATTTCCCCTGACAGGGAATCAGTATTCTTATTTTCAGGCTACGTACATATAAACGGAATCAGTATAGTACGTGTTTTTCTGTGGCTGCCACCTTTTTGTCAGCATCTTTTTGCAACCCATCCCTGTTGCATGTCGCATGATTCATTTTTCTTTTCCTTGAATGATTGTCCATTGAATGAAGATCTCACAATCTGTTTATTCCCTAGTTGACGAACATTTGGGTTGTTGACAGTTTTTAAACAATGAATCTTCCAACACAAGTGTTGACGTGGACATGTGTTTTCATTTATTTTAGGTCGAACACCTAGGAAGGCTAGGTCATAAGGTCCGTGTGTGCTAACATTAAAAAAAATTACCATGAAGGTTTTTGAAAATAGTTGCAACATTTTATAGACTCGCCAGCTATATGGGACGGTTCAGGCTGTTCTACACCTTCGCAATAGTATTATCAGCCTTTTTGGTTTTGGCCTTTCTACTGGAGAATAGTCTCTTTGTGGTTTTAATTTGTACTTCCCTGATGATTAATGAGTGACGCAGAGCTCTTTTTCCTGCATGCTTGTTGGCCACTCAGATATCTTCTTTTGTGATATATTGGTTCAGATCTCTTGCTGATTTTTTAAACCTTAAGAAATTCTTTTTCTCGTTGATTTATAGGAATTTATTTATTTATTTATTGAGAGAGAGAGAGCACTCATGAGATTCCCGGGGTGGTGGGGAGGGGCAGAGGAAGAGGGAGAGAAAGAAAATCTTAAGCAGGGTCCACACCCAGAGTGCAGCCCTTCACGCAACTCCCTCCCTCAACCTTGAGATGGTGACCTGAGCTGAAGTCAAGAGTTGGACCCTTAACCCACTAAGTCACCCAGGTGCCCTTATGTACATTTCTTAACATTAGTTTTTTAAAAATACTCTAATCTAGACCTTTTTTGGACTACTTTTCGTACAGTCTATGGTTTGCCTCTTTATATTGTTAATGAAGAACAGTTCTAATTTTGTTGAGGTCACATGTTCGCATTTTCCTTTCCCCTTGGTTGTAGTCCGTGTGTGTGTGTGTGTGTGTGTGTGTGTGTGTCTGTTTATCCTAAGAAATCTTTTTGTATCTTGAAGGGGTGAGAAGAAACTTTCCTCTTTCTCCCTTTTTAAACATTGAGGCATCGTGGATTAATTTTTGTGTATGGACTGAGGTTCATTTCTGTTTGATTCTCCCCAGTTATTTTATTCGTATCTGCTGAAAAGACTTTTATGCATTTAACTGACTTGGCACCTTGCGTAAAAATGCTTGGACTCTGAGCAAGTCTATGTCTCTTTATTTTGTTCCACTGATCTGTGTATCTGTCCTTAGACCCACACTGCAGTTGTCCTTATTGTACTTTTTAGTAAGACCTGAAATTTAGTGACTTTGCACTGCTTTGTCCAGATTGTTTTGATCATTCTAGATCCTTTACTAGAGTATATAAATTTTAGAAGCCTTTCAGTTTGGTTTTTTTAAATAGAAGCCTGCTGGGATTTTGATATTTCCTTTTAGCTGTAGATTTTAGCTATATGACATCTTTCAGTTACGAATATGGCTTATCTCTCCTCTTTTACAAGTCTTCTTTTTTTAGGCATGTTGTATAGTTTTATGTTTAAAAAATTTTGCACTCTTGGTTAAATTTATTCCTAAGTATTTGTTGTATTTTAATTCTACTTATGGGATTGTTTTTAATACCACTTTCCAATTGCTGCTCCTAGTGTACAGAAATACAGTTGATTTATGTATATTGGCATTGTGTCATTGAACTTGAGAGCTCGTTTTGCATTTCCTGGAGTTGGTGTTTGTTTTGTTTTCTGTAGAATTTTCTACTTATACAATCATGTCAGCTGTTCATAATTGTAATTTTACCTCTTCATTTAAAATATATGACTGGTTTTGCCTTTTCTTAACTTACTACTGTGGATGGACAGCTAGAGCTTCAGCACATTGTTGAATAGAAATGATGAGATAAGATCATCTCATAATCTTAAAGCAAAAATCTTTTAATATTTTTCCCTTAAGAATGATGTTAACTACAATTTGGAGTAGATATCTGCTACCAGATTTTAAGAGTTTTTTTTTTAATTCCTCATTTGGTGAGGATTTTTATCTTTTTTCTTTTTTTTTTAAGAATAGATGTTGAATTTTGACAAATATTTTTTCTACATTTCTTTAGGTACATGATTATTTGTCTTTCCTCTTTTAACATGATACATTATACCGATTGATATTTACATGTTAAATTAACCTCACATTCCTGGTATAAACTCCACTTGGTCATCTTGTCACATTTAAAAAAATATATTTATTTATTTGAGAGAGAGGGAGCATGAGAGGGAAGAGGATCAGAGGGAGAAGCAGACTCCCTGCCGAGCAGGGAGCCTGAATCGGGACTCAATCCCAGGACTCTGGGATCATGACTGGAGCTGAAGGCAGTTGCTTAGCTGACTGAGCCACAGGCACCCCATCTTGTCACATTTTATTCATGTATCACTACTTTGAATTTGTTGTGTGGTTTTTATATCGTGATGGAGGTGGACCAAATTCTCTGGAAGAAGTTGGTATAATTTTTTGCACAATCTACTTGGGAGGATATCTGGGCCTAAAACTTCCATGAGAAGTTTATGCATTCAAATTTTTAAATTGATATGGAATTATTCAGATTTTCTCTTTCTTCTTCTGTCAGTCTTGGTACATCACTTTTCAAGAAATTTTTCCTTTGCATTAAAACTTTGTAATTTGAGGGGTGCCTGGGTGACTCTGTTGAACATTGGACTCTTGATCTCAGCTCAAGTCTTGATCTTGGGGTCATGAGTTCAGGCACCGTGTTGAGCTCCATGCTGGGCGTGGAGCCACCTGAAAAAATTCTTTTAAAAATTTATCAGTACAAGTGCTGTGTTATCCCCTTTTAACTCATGATAATGGTAGTTTTCCCCCTCTTTTTTTTTTTTTTTTTTTCCTTGATCAATCTTGGTGAGGGTTCATTAATTTCATTGATGCTTTTAAAGAGTCAAGCTTTGGGTTTGTTGGTTTTCTCCTTGGAAGTTAGTTTTCTTCTCATTCATGTCTAGTTTTCTCTTTTATTCTGGATACTTCAGTTTAATATGCTGTTGTTTTTCTATTGATTTATTTTAAAAATTTTATTTATTTATTTGACAGAGAGAAAGACAGCAAGAGAGGGAATACAAGCAGGAGGTGTGGTAGAGGGAGAAGCAGGCCTCCCGCTGAGCAGGGAGACCTGATGTGGGGCTTGATCCCAGGACCCTGGGATCATGATCCGAGCCAAAGACCAGATGTTTAGCAACTGAGCCACCTAGGTGCCCCTGCCCATTTTAAACCCGTGACTTTTAGCCTTTCTTTTTTACCCCCTTTAATAAGGCTGTATTTTTTTTAAGAAAAGCTTTAAGTTCACAGCAAATATAAGAGAAAGGTAAAGATTTCCTATGTATCACCTGTAGCCCTTCTTTAAAAAACAAAATAAATAAAGGTAGAAAGTTACCCCTAAATACAGCTTTAGTTGCAGACCTTGAATTTTAATATTAGCAGATTTTTACTTTCTTTTATATCAATGTATTTTCTAATTTTATTATAATTTCTTTGAATCAGATGTCAGGGAAGTGTATTACTGAATATCCAATTATTTAGTGACTTTCTGGCTATATTTAGGTAATGGATTTTTTGGTTGTTGTTGTTAAATCCACTTAGTTCAAAATATATTCTGTATAATTTCTGGCCCTTGAAGTTTGCTGGTGTTTGCTTTATAGCCCAGTTTATGTTTAGTTGAAAAGGGTGTATTGTATAATTATTGGCTGCAGTGTTGTATGTCAATCAGATCAAGTTTGTTCATGTTTTCACATCTGTATTTTTAATCTTTATGTGCTATTCTAGCAAATATTGAGATAATAACTTGGTTAAAATCCCCCACTATGGTTATGGATTTGTCTGTTTCTCCAGGGTTCGGTCAGATTTTGCTTTATATATTTTGGATCTGTGTTATTAGGTGTATATAAATTTAGGGGTGTGTGTATGTGTGTGTGTGTATAAAAAATGGATAAATTGACAAATTATTCTTTTGAAATGTTTTGCTTTATTTCTAGGAATGCATCCTAGCATAAATGTTTCTGTTTAGTGTGGTATAGATAAATACTTCAGTTTTCTTTGGGTTAGTGTTTTCATAGGATACCCTTTTCCAACCTTTTCTTCCCACCTTTATTTTTAAGGTGCGTCTTTTAAAAGTAGCATATACATGGGCTCCGTCCTTGAATTTCAAAATAAGCTGTACCAGTAAGAAAAGATAGAAAAGAAGCTATTGACAAAGGAAATATGCTGAAGGTTAAAAAAAAAAAAAAAGAAGAAAGAAAGAAAAAAGGAAGAAGTGCACTATGTTTCCCTAATGCTTTATATTGTGTTGGTTAATAAATTATAAGCCTGGGTCACCTGGGAGACTCAGTCGGTTCAGCGGCTGCCTTCAGCTCCAATCATGATCCCAGGGTCCTGGTTTCAATCCCCACGTCCAGCTCTCTGCTCACTGGAAAGCCTGCTTCTCCCTGTCCCTCTGCCTGCTGCTCTGCCTGCCTGTGGTCTCTCTCTTTCTCTCTGTCAAATAAATAAAATCTTTTTTAAAAAAATTGTAAGCCTAACAGCACCCATCCACTTTTCAGTGGAGTTAGCTATGACTCGGGATTAAGAGCTGGTGTGGACGTAAAAATCCAAGACCAACAAATGGAGGGTGAGAACAGTGACTAGTATATCTCAAAGAAATAACAAGTTTAGAATAGTTTACTCTTAAAGAGAGATTGTATAGTTGTCTTCATACAAATAACACATCAGTGTTCCATAAAGTTCTGATTTAACAGAGCTGATTGAGTCAGAAGAGACAAGTGACAAAGCAGGGCTCTGGGAACCAGAGTTGATTTCTGAACTCCCCGAGACAAGCAGAATCCCTATATAAGCATGTCCCCTACACCTGCCGCCTTAATATGAACCAAAGATCGGTGTTAAGGGTTAGGAGCTTATATTTAAGAGCCTTTCATATTTGTCCCTTTGCTTTTATATATCTGGTCATTGATGAGTAATGAGGAGGTGATGGGAATTGCATTTTAGTTCCTAATACTTGGAGTTTCGTTTAGCCTGTTCAAAATTTTACAGCCTCCACAAACATATCGTATTAGCCAGCAACACAATCTGTGTGATCGTCATTTCATTGAAAGCTTATTTTTTTTAATCTCATATGTTTCCAGAATAAATAGGTAGAAGAATCTCTCCAACACCCACATCAGTAAACAGCTTCTGATTAAAAACTAGGCATTGCTTTTTTTTTTCTTCTCTCTAAATCAGAAGACAATCTTGCCACGTTTTCTTGCCAAGAAGTGAATCTTGCTTTGTTTATTGCACGTCAGGCCTATCTTCTGCAAAATCAGTAATCGTTTAAGGCAATCTGGATGATTTGTACTTATCAGAACTTGGAACAGAATTCGTAAGAGTCTGACTGACAGCAGAATTCAAAGCTTTGAAATTCCTTTGAGGTGTTTGCAGTCTTAGTGATCCCGATTTTATTTTTTAATACTGTAAACAGATAATAAAAGTACTGTCTACGCACTAAGTGGCCCCCTGATTAAATACACATTTCACTTTGTGCCTAATAGAAGTCGGAGAGCAAGCAAGAGTTCAAATAAGAATGGGGTGAGCCAGAAGTATGGATGACATAGTTATTTGCATAAAATAAGAAGAATACATTTTTACTGCTGTTTATAGGAAACATGTTCCTTGGCACAAGCTTCACAAAGACTAGCAGGAACAGAATCCCGTGGAATTAAGTTTAAAGTAAATTGTGGGTAGATACCTAGGAATTCCTATAGGGCTATAAGCAGTTGGTAGTTAAATGCCAAACAGACCAACCAGATTTTTATTTATTACTTGTGCTTATGAAAAGAAATACATTACAATCTGTAAGGTTAGGGATACAGTGGTAATTTTAGAAGAAGACCTGTTGTGGGGAAACTGTGTTCACCACCATCCCAATACAAATTCGAAGCATGTAGAATAGTCTCATTTTATGCTTTTGGGTTTTGTGTATTTATTTCAGTTAAATTGGCTCTTCCCCTACTTCCCCCAAATCCGTTTGCTTTCTGGGCTTACATCTCATCTTATGAAATTTTTTTTTCTTATCAAACAATATTGCTTAAATCAGCATGTGTTTGTGTGTTCTATTAGACAGCGTATTTTAGGACCTTTTTAGTGATCAGCCGTGCTCTGTGAGCCAAGTACACTGTTCCCTAAGAGCTGGGAATCTAGGACTGAGCACTTCACGGGGGAGACTTGATACAACCGCAGGAAACCCCACAAAACTGGAAAATGCAAAAGAAAGGAAAAACATAAAACAGGAGTGTATTTAGGTATTTTTAAGGTATGAATCTTTATATGGGATGCAGTATCATGTAGAGATCCTAAGAACAGCCTCAGGGGCACAATGACTCTGAATTTTGTAGCTTTGGGCAAATCCCTAAACCTCTCCGAGCATCAGCTTCCTTCTTGGTGGGTGGAGGGATAATCCCTCTGCTTGCGTTGAACCTGTGGATGAAATGACACAGAGCGTGTGAAATACTGCCGAGCTTGGACTCAAGGCAAGCCTCGTGGAATGTTACCCATTGTTGGTATTGGGCGGAGAGGGACAGTTGCACCACACCTTTCTTTCTTTCTTTCTTCTTCTTCTTTTTTTTTTTTTAATAAAAATTTGACAGAGAGACAGATAGCAAGAGTGGGAATACAGGCAGGGGGAGTGGGAGAGGAAGAATCAGGCTTCCCGCTGAGCAAGGAGCCTGATGCTGGGCTTGATCCCAGGACCCTGGGATCATGAGCTTAGCTGAAGGCAGAGGCTTAATGACTGAGCCACCCAGGCGCCCCTTTTCTTTGGTTGTTAAGTAGGTACGGAGATTTTCTTCAGTGCTATGAGAAAATTTGCCATCAGCGCAAGCAATAAAGTAATAACATTTTTTTTCAAGATTTGGGCAGTTTTTCAATCAAAGCAGGTAGAATTTTTTTCCTTTACTGCTTTTGTAAACTGCATTACCAGTTTATTTAGATGCCCAGGTGGTTTAATCAGAAAGAGCAGCCACTCATAGGGCAGCTTCTTTTCTGAGAAAGAGAGGCTCATTAGGCGTCCATTCCACAGGGGACGGGGACAGGGTCCTCCTGGCATCTGAAGCGGCGTAGGTGTGCAAGAAGGCCAACCTGCAGTGGCCACTGCTTAATTTCCTGGAATTTGCTAGTGCACAAAATCTGGCTTTTGTATTTCCCTTGATACCGACACCGGCTCATGATGCATGAAGTAGAAAATGCCAAGCTGGTCTCTTCCTTTGGCCATATTGAATAATCTGGTGTTTGGTTTGGTTTTGTTGATTTGGAGGTTCTCTACCTTTTTCCTTACGCTCCTCGATGAGCTGAGTAATTTCAGGGTGGGACGTCTTCACTAAGAAGCGAGGCTTGAAGCAGAAAAAGAATACGCAACAAGAAAAGAAAAAAATCTCAAAAAAGGTTGAGTTCCCTTCGTTATCCTGAGGTTCTCTTTGGGAGGCCTCCAGGTGGGGTGAAAATGGAGACTGAACAATGTAGTCCATGTGAGGTTTATTGGTCATCACATTTCAAACGTGCATAGTCACACAAAATAGACCTCAGATATGACAGCCGAAGAAACGCCATGGTCGCGTTGGTATAGGTGACCTTATCACCACCTGCAGGGAACAGTCACATCTGCTCTCATGTGTCCCTGGGTAGCACCAAATTGTTCCAGTGGCTAAAGGGAGCCATGTCTCAGGATCCAACTTCCATGATATTTTTAAGATTCTTTGGGCCCATAAGTGTTAACGAAGCATCCCTCCTTGTCTGCCTCCTGGCTTCCAGAGCACACAGAAGGGTAATAATAATGGTACTTAGGATGTTAAGTTTGGGCAGCTAGGCACTTTCTATACACTGAATTCTTACTACCTCTCCTCAGCCTTTTATGTTGGTGGGGTATCCCAGTGAAGATGAAATGGTGAAATGGGTTTCCTCTCCTGTTCCTGTTCATGAGGGTTGGTCCTCGACCCTGTCAGACGGCACAGTGCCAGGCTAATGTAGCTCCCCTCCAGGCCTAGGCTGACCTTCTCTATATGCTACAGAATTACTCTGAAGTACAAAAAGTCACATGTCCTCTCAAGTGAAAGACATTCAAGAATTGTTTGTATTTTTACCTGTGGGTTCCTAGATTTGAGATCGAATTCCTAACTGGTATGTTCCAGTTGGGATGCAAGGTTATCAAAATAAAGGTTATCCTTCGGTCTTGGGCAGCAAGGCTTGGCTCAGGAGCTTCTGGGTCAGTGTGTTTCTTGCTGTGTAAAGATCATTGTCTCTTTGTGCCTTATCGAGATCAGAGGTACAGACACACTGGCTGAGGACATAGGTCAGCAAATGGGCTTGGAATCCAATCAGATGGAAGGAACTGAGTGTCTCCCTTTGGGCTCCTTGGAATTCCTGAGAATATGGAAGAAAGAAATGAGATCGGCTTTAAGGAAGGGATAAGGGTTTGTTTTCCACCAGAATCTTCTGTTTCCCCCTTCGGAAAAATACCTTTTTTGCTCGGATACCGTTTTTGCCCTTTGCCAACTTCATAAAGAGTTTGCCTGCTGGAGGTGCCTGGCTGGTTCCCTCGGTAAAGCATGAGACTTCATTGCAGGGTTTTGATTTCGAGCCCTACATTGGACATAGAGATTACTGAAAAAAAAATTTGCTTGCTGTAGAAGATAAACATATGTCTGTACATAAACATGTATAAATGTAAACCTATACATTATGTGTTTACATATAGTATAACAACTAATTCACTGTGAGGCTGGCTAAAGCCTGACCCACAAGAGGAAATAAAACTTTTACCGAAACCCTCTTGGAATTGCTTTGGAATTCGGGGGCATCAAATCTGAAAGGCCTAACCTAACTAGGGAGTTGTGAAGAGTAGCAGTTCATGGTCTTTAGTGGCTACCCAAAAAAGGAGAGCCATTTTGGCACAGCCCTGTGTTTTGAGCCTCCCTCTGCTGTCCGGGTAATATGGTAAGCTGGGTTAGCCATAAAAGGACGCCTCCCTAGGGAGAGCCAGATCATTGAAACTGGTGAATAGTTGTTCAATCAAATGAGACTAGTCTCCTGGAGAAAAATGTACATTAAAAAAAAGTTTTTTTTTAAAGATTTTATTTATTTATATGACAGAGAGAGAGATCACAAGTAGGCAGAGAAGCAGGCAGAGAGGTGGCGGGGGGGTGGGAAGCAGGCTCCCTGCTGAGCAGAGAACCTGATGCGGGGCTGGATCCCAGAACCCTGAGATCATGACCTGAGCCGAAGGCAGAGGCTTAACCCACTGAGCCACCCAGGCGCCCCATAAAAAACTGTATATTTTTTTTAGATTTTTATCTATTTGAGAGAGATAGTTTGTGAGCTTGAGCAGGGGGAGGGATGGAGGCAGAGGGAGAGGGAGAAGCAGACTCCCTGTAGAGCCGGGCGCCCGACTTGGGGCTCCATTCTAGGACCCTGGGACCAAGACCTCAGTCGAAGGCAGATGCTTAACCCACGGAGCCACCCAGCCACCCCCCAAATTGTCAATTTTTATATTTTTATGATTAACGACATCTCGGATTTTTTTTTTCTGACAATTGATAGTGGCAAGCCTAGTGATTACTTAAGACCAGACATAGAAGGAGCTAGAAGGACCTCATGAGCATGAAGGAAGAAGCTTGTCTTCCTCATTGTTGTAGGAGGGTGGAATGCATCAGCTAATCCAGTAGCTGTCAGAAACTGGTCAGGTGTAGGTATGAAAGTAGAGAGGCCCAGACAGCCCTGTTCGCTCCATTTACGATGGGACTTTGTTCCTTCAGAATTCCATGCCTCTTTGCTTTGGGTTATGTATGGATACCACAGGAGAGACTGGCAGAAACCATAAAAGCACCTGAGTCTACATCAAAATAATGCAGTTTGCTTCTCCCTGGGGCTCCTATCCGCACATCCATAGTTCTGGAAGTTTCCTCCTGTCTCCATGCTCTGGCTGCTTGCAGGATTCCCTGCACAGGCACTCCTCCTGGCTTTCTCCGTAACACGGCAACATCCCAGGAGATCTTGGGACGACCACTTAACCTCCAGCTTTCACATCCCTTATCTGTAAATGGAAATGACAGCTCCTACTTTTCTCATTCAGGAGCTGGTTGTGAGGCCCCTCGGAGAAAACTGACTGGAAATAGCTGTGAGATGATAACCTGTGTCTCTGTCCGGCATTACCCTGCTAATCCTTTCCTCGGAGATGCGCCCTGGGCCTGCTGCCCGGGCTCGCGCCTTCTGAGAGGCCACAGAACGACCTAGGTCAGCCGTCGCGACGCGGCTCGCTCTTGGGCCGGCATGTCCATCAGCTGTGAGCACTACTGTGCAATGCCGCTCCTTCTGTTTGTTAAGCCAGCCTGCGAAATTCTTTCATCAGTCATGGAACCTTCTAAAACGTGTTTGTGGATTCTTCCCTATGTTTCCACAGCCCTCTGTGGCTGGTGCGCTGGGTCCTGGGTTTGTGTCCATCTGAGTTCACAAACTCTGGAGCCCTCGGCCCATGCCATGCGAACGTGCCTGTCCCCACCACTCAACGACTCTGCTGTCCTGGCCAGCAGACGCGAAGTGTCCCTTGCATTCCTCTCACCTGAGGTTGTGCCCCATGATGTCCCACTTTTCCTGACAAAGATGGACACTTCCATCCTCCTCGTGCAGTGACTTGGGTCTCTAGGCTTCCTGGTCTTTTTCACCAATATCATTTCCCAAGGTAAAATCCTCTCCCGGGATAAAATCATCTCCCGGGATCAAGGTCACCATCGAGCGTTCCCAGAACTCCACTCAGCGCCTTGTGTGCGCTCACACCCGACCCATGGTGCCGGTTCTTGTGACCGCCATTAGCCTGTGAAATAAAGATTATAAATATTTACCCTAATGATAGAAAATTTAAATATCCAGATGACAATATTTATGGTGGTTTTGGCAGTAAAACCAATTTTTTGTCATATTCTCATTCGAAATCTTTTTCAGAAATGGGATAGCCTGGCCTGTAAAAATGTGGTGGCCGTGCTGGCCTTTTTTAATTAAAGTATGGTTGACACGCAGGGTTTCCTCAGTTTCATGTGACAACACAGCAATGTTCTCACCCTGTGCTTAGGCTGTGCTCACGCGTGTGGCTCCCATCTGTCACCATACACCCCCACGTCAGTACCATTGACCCTAATCCCTCTGCCGTAACTTTTGACCCTGTGACCTGTTGATTCCATAGCTGGAAGCCTATGTCTCCCACTTCCCTTGCCCCATTTTGCCTATCTCCACCCGCTTTCCCCCTGGCAACCATCATTTCTCCGTATTTATGGGTCTGTTTCTGCTTTTTGTGTGCTTCCTTTTTAGAGTCCACATGTAAGCGGAATCATATAGGGTATGTTTCTGACATTATTTTGCTTAGCAGCATACCCTCTCCATTCATCCCTGTTGTCACAACTGGCAGACCTCATTCTGGTTTATTCATTCAGCTCCTGAGGGACACAGGCTGCGTCCCTATCTTGGCTCTTGGAAATAATACAGTGATAAATATAGTGAGGGCACATACCTTTTCAAATTAGTGTTTTCCTTTTCTTTGGGTAAATACCCAGTTCGTGGAGTTGGTGGGTCCCATGGTATTTCCAATTTTGAGGAACCTGCGTTCCGTTTTCCATGGCGGCTGCATCAGTTTGCGTTCCCACCTGTGATGTGTGAGCGTTCCCTTTTCTTCACATCCTCACCAATATTTGTAATTTCCTGTGTTTTTGATACTAGCCATTCTGAGGGGTAGAAGGTGGTATCTCATCATGGATCTTGACTTGCATCTCCCCCATGATTAGTAATGTCAAGCACTTTTTCATGTGTCTGTTGGCGTGGATGATAAAACGTTAAAAACAAATTTTAAGACCTGTGTTTCCTTATTATCAAAACTCTTCATCAGATTTCTAAGAAATACCAAAGATGGGTTGCCTTGTATTCCTCTTCTTTCTTTATTAGGCATCCTGGTTGAACTCTGAGATTCCTTCAGTAAGGTCTTTAGAGGAAAAATGAAGGACAAATTAGGGGGCTCAAATAAGTCAAGACTGTATTCCCGAATAATAAAAAGTTGCATTATGTCGAGGGCTGGCTTAAATAGATCAGGACGGCTAATGATGTCGGCTCCCTGTCTCTGGTGACTCCGGCTTTGCAGTCTTGATCAAGTCGCTTTTCCTCTCTCTGTGCTTCAGTCTCCGTCTGTAAAATGAGATAGTGCCAGTATTCCGTAGGGCTATTCTGAGAATTAAATAACTTAACACATGTGAAATACATAACGGGTAGCCCTGTACGCAGTGAACACTCAGTAAATGGTAATTGTGGATAGAAAACCAGGAAAGGGGAATCCCCACTTCCAAAGGTAGGGCAGATGGAGCCACACACGTGAGCACAGTCTAAGCACAGGGTGAGAACGTTGCTGTGTTGTCACATGAAACTGAGGAAACCCTGCGTGTCACCCATACTTTAATTAAAAATGCATTTGCATTTTCCTACTGGATTTGTAATGAGCCACTTCTTTATCCCCACACGTGTAGTTGAGTCTTAGGGGTTCCTCATCGGTGAGTCCCACTCACTGATTTCCCTGACGGTATCTACTGACTCATGATAGTTTGGGATTCAAGTCCTGCTTCTCTGAGTCTCCAACTTTCCATTTGTTAAATAGGGAAGATTGTAAGTCCACTCTCCTAGGCCTCCTGAGCATGTTAGGAGGACTCGTATCTAGAAAGTTCTTACCGTGTTTGGCACATCGCAAGTATGAGATAATATCCTCAGGACCACCTATAATATTCTGTTATTTTTTTTTTAAAGAATTTTATTTATTTATTTGACGGAGAGATCACAAGTAGTCGGAGAGGCAGGCAGAGGGGTGGGGGAAGCAGGCTCCCTGCTGAGCAGAGAGCCCGATGCGGGGCTCGATCCCAGGACCCTGAGATCATGACCTGAGCCGAAGGCAGCAGCTAAACCCACTGAGCCACCCAGGCGCCCCCTGTTATTTCTTTGATGGGAGAACATTCCCTTCTATTCTAACAGGTCTTTGAATCCTAACAAAACAACCCATTAAAGTCCGTGTTTGAAGTGAATTCTTCCTAAGAAGGCCTCTGTCTCTGTTTTCCCTGTTTCAGACATTTCTACAGGTTCTTGGTGTGGTGGGCGTGGCGGTGGCTGTCATTCCGTGGATCGCAATTCCTCTGATCCCCCTTGGCATCCTTTTCTTTGTTCTTCGGCGGTATTTCTTAGAAACGTCGAGAGATGTCAAACGCCTGGAATCTACAAGTGAGTACAGAGGCTCTCAGGTTGGGATGGTGATACGGGCTCACTTCCTTTACGCCATAATTAAGGGGGCCCCTAAAACCGTGCAGACTCTACCTTCCAGATTTTTCCCTCCAAGTTAGTATTAAATCATCGAACATGATGTCCACTGTGAGTCAGTGTGGCGCTTAGGGCCAGTGGAGCTGGTGGCCCACCAGGTGCAGCTTTGCAGGAACACCAGGAAGAGACAAGACAAGGATGTCTGTGCAATAAAGCTCCACTGATCTGTGAGCTCTGTGAGCAAGGATGTCTATGCAATAAAGCTCCACTGGTCTGTGAGCTCCGTGAAGATAGGGACCATTTCTCTCTCGGTTACGATGTACTTCCAGACATGGAGCAGGCACTCGAGAAATGTTTTTAAAGAAATATTTCACGCTGGAACTAACACAGAGCGAAAATAGGGAATTTTTCTTCCCCTGAAGGTTCTAGAAATGACAAAGGGAAAGATTAGGCAAAGGAGAAGGTGTCGTATGTCAGAAGTGATACATTTGAAAAATATATTACTATCGCAGACTCAAAAAATGGCAAAAAAGTTGCGGTTGTTAAATGCCTTGAAAAGATAAGCACTGTTATTTTTACATACTCTTTATTATCACTGGTATTTCCTGTCATGCCACACTGTTTGAAGTGTTCCCCCCTCTCCTTAGGCTGTACCTATAAATGGATCCTGAATATAATTCCCTTGGGAGGGCACAGGAGAGGGTTCTGCTCAGTATGCATTCATTTTGTTCTCTATTCAACTTCCTAGTTTTGGAATAATGGGAAAACACAGCTAATCACAGAGGATGAAGTAATTCAGAGCTTATCGCATTCATGCACAAACATATTTCACTATTTTTAAAAAAATCATAAGGAGAGTCGGTTGGTGTATTTACCAAAAAAGGGGTATAAAGTCCTAAATATGAAGAAGGAAGATGTTTGTATCGGAAAATTCAACTATGGATAGTTACTGCGTGTTAATACCAACTGATCTTTCTGAAAGTCAAGCTAAAAAGAGAAGCATTGGGTCTCATGGTTCTTGGATCCACCAAGTGGAAAAATACTAGTTCGTCAGCATAAAGTGGTTTTTTTGTTGTTGTTGTTGTTATGATGTATGCGTGTTTATTTTTTAATAAATTTCGTTTTGCTTTAGAGCATGTGCAGGGCAGCAGAGGGGCAGAGAGAAAGACAGAATCCCAGGCAAGCTCCACACTGAGTGCGGAGCCTGACGTGGGGCTCAATCTCATGACCCTGAGACCATGACCTGTGCGGAATTCGAGTTGGATGCTTAATGGCCCTGGTTAATAATATCATAAGTATTTGCATAAAGGATAATGGGCATTGATTTCATAAAAGCTGTAGACAAATTTTTTAGTCCTCGGAGAACCAGCTAAGCTGTGAGGTGTGGTTTTGTAAGGGGTTTCCTTGGGGTGGTGAGGCAGTGTTGTCCAGATGTGCGGGCCAGCGGGCTGAGGCGATGCTACCGTGGTGATGCTACCGTGGCGGGACGTGGAAATGGCAGAAGGAATAAATAATGAGTTCCATGCAATCTTCCGTGTAAACAACAAGGTTCAGACATTTATGATTGTAGGCCACTCGTGACATGGAGTCTGTCAACATCAGACTTGTTCCGAAGGAGGTGTCGGGTTTATTCAGAGGGGGTGTCTGGAATAAGAAGTGGATCCCCTGAGCCTTTGTCAAGGAACAGTATAGGATTTGCCCAGAGCTTGATCTGGAGGTTTTGAGAACGTTAGCATGGACCCTGTAGGATATTTGGAAATAATGTGGACTATTCCCACACCCCCAACATTAAGGACATATATTCCTTCCTTCGCACACCCAGATGACCAAATGCTGGCGGCCATTTGATTAGAACCATTTGTTGTCATCTATCTGGGTTGCGGGTTGTGCCATAAATAACAATTCTTTTGTTTTCTCTAAGAGGTAAGTGATAGTATTTCTTGTGGCCACTGCTGGATCCACCAGCAAAAAGGAGGCTAAAAGGTGGATACCTGATTGCTATGGCTACCGGGCATAAATCTGCTTTCCCCGCGGGCTTTGAAAGGACTGCTGACATTCGCAGATGACTTTCAGATCGTGCTGCCTAGCTGCCTCTGAAACCTCAGGCCCAGAACTGAAACCAATTGAATGGTTCATTTGTAGCCGATCGTAATGGTTTCCCATTTTTGCAAAAATGAGCCTGGTAGCCCTAGGCTACCTGCATAAAACCAGGACCCTGCTTGCTTGCGTCTTTCTAGCCAGCTCTCATCATTTGGCCATGCCTGAGTTAGGAAGCCGCATCCCAGTTCCATGTATAAGGGTACTGTGATCGACCAGCAATGTCTGCTTTGGGCATCGCCAGGGAGGGCTAACCCTGTGTCCTAGGTTTCAGACCATAGCTGCCCGAGTCTGCTGCTGTTAGTTCTCATGCTGGATTTCCAGGGGCTTTGTTCAACCGAAGGTGCCTGGTAAGACCTACAGTAAAGGGTAGGCTACTGGATATGCACTAAGTACGATTCTTGGGGTTTTCTAAACTTGAACTACAAAGTCTGGAGAAAAATGCATTTAGTTATATGTTGGCATCTTGATTTAACCTGATTATTGTCCCTCTGAGACCCTGTGGCAGTTGAAGAAGAGCAGCTTCAGGAATGAGAGCTGGGTCCAACCCCCGCCTCTACCACTGGGGTTGGCCAATGTTCTTAATCCCTCTGCCTACTTTGTACTTTGCCCTCTGTCAAGGATATCATAGCACCTGCCCTCTGGGGCTCTCGTGAGGGTTGTTTGTGTTGATGGTTGTAAAGTGCTTCTTGGCCATGTGGAAAGGTGCTAGAACCTTGAACGTGAGGAAATTAAGAACAGCCAGCAGGCTTCACCCAACCTAGATGATAACCTACAGCCAGGCTGGAGGCCAGGTCCTCGAGGCAGCTCCCTGCCCTCTCCCTCCTGGGGAGGGTTTGCAGTCCTTGTAGGGTGTGTCCCAGAGAGTCCTCAGGGTCATGGGACACGCAGTCATCAGTTTCGTGAAAGGCCAGGTTGCATTTGTCTAACGCCACAGGCGTCGTAGAACTCTACTTCAGATTGCCGGCTCAGTCGCTGTGGGGAGACAGGTGTTCTGTTGGGCAAGGGAATGTACCAGAGCCTTAGCACTCTCCCTCTGTGGAGCTGGTTAATTTTCATTGCAAACTCTCCAGTTCACTCAACCCGGCATCCCACTCTGTCCTAAGTGGGGTGTGAAAGAAACAGGATCGCTGTTCCCGGGTAGAGAACCCTGCTGTACCACTTGTAACTCTTGGTTCTAAGGTAAAGTTGGTGCTGTGGTCTCTGGGTTCCCTGGTGTTCAAGGCCAGGATGGCCCCTGATTTCTGAAGTCGACCCTGACCTGAAACCTTTCCAGAGAAAAATCAACCACAGCCTGATCTCCTGATGAGGGAGGCCAGTGGGGATGGCCGGTGGGGAAGCATTTCATTCAAGGACTCTGCCTGAGAGAAAGGCCACATCTCCCTCCTTCTCACAAATGTCTGTGCTAAAACTGTGTATGTCCCAGCATTTGTTCAGGAAATGAGGACATGGTTCTAGTGAGTTCTCTGTGCTTTCTGGAGCTGGACTTTTGTTACTTTTCTTGGTAGGCCCGGAGCTCTCCTGAGCGCCCTATTTCCTCACTTTGTTCTGGGGATTTGCTAGGGAGTGCCAGAAAAGGCCTATTCGGAATTCCCAGCCTTTCTTACTTAAAACATGGACTTGGCCCCTTATGTTCATATGACTGTCTTAAAAGTACAGATTTAATGGAAGTTAAAATACTGGAAGGCCAAAGGTTCCTTGGTATAAGGAAGAGAGAGAGTGGTGTGGATCCTAGATCAGAAACCCACAACAGGATGGTCCAAACCACCGCTGAGTTCACTTACGGCTCTTTTGCCTAAAGTAGATACAAGGGGAGATGTTAGCTCATGCCTTGGTTCAGAGAAGGTTTTTTTCCTTAAAACAGCATCCCAGGCAAGGGCCCTTATCTGTCACTATCCCAGTCAGCAAAGAGGTCCACAGCCCAGCATGACCCATCTTCTCTAAACCGCAGGGTCTCACGGAGAACCTGCTCTTTCCTTGCTTGAGGAGCAAGGTTACTGAGGTTACTGAGCTGTCAGAGGAGGTCCTGCGTCTGTACCCAGCACCCTCCCCCCACCCCCCGCCCATACCTGCAGTGCCACGTGCACAGAGGTGTTGACTGAGCTCACACAGAGACACCTCCGGATGCCAGGCTCAGCAGTCAGGCTCCAAAATAAGTTTGCGTTTTCCCCTTGGTTGTTTCTCCGCATCATTTCATAAAACCTCTGCAGCCTCCCATGAGATAAGTGATCTTTGATTGGCCTGGGATTTTACTAAGTCTCTCCTCTAGGATGTGCACAGGTAATGAAGTGGTAAGTGAGTGTTACCTGCCGATAAAGTACAAGGTGTTACTCGTCTCAGAGAGAGGCCCCAGGCTCGCAGCCCTGCCCCTGACAATAGCTAGTCATGGCCTCATTCCTGGTGCCCACCAGCCTGCAGCCCACGTCTTCCCTGAGAGGCAGGGACCAGACCTGGTGTCCACATACAGTGCTCCTAGAGAGGGTGGCAGGGCAATGAACGACTGGTCGGATGACATCAGGG
Source organism: Mustela nigripes (assembly GCF_022355385.1). Classification (NCBI taxonomy): domain Eukaryota; kingdom Metazoa; phylum Chordata; class Mammalia; order Carnivora; family Mustelidae; genus Mustela; species Mustela nigripes. The sequence goes on along the minus strand of NC_081571.1, from coordinate 70,059,023 downwards.
CTCAAACCCACATGAAGTTATTCAGAAGAGAGTGGCCACTAAGGCCACGGCCAGGTTCTGAAAGAGTGATCAATGTTAGTGTCCCATGGCGACCTCTGAACACCAGGTGTCCATCAGGGCAGACGCCTCCAACCAAAGTCAAGACTCTTCATAGGTGCCATGGCCGCCCAGGCCCTGTGGACACAAGGGCAGTACAATACCCAGGTTCTCTGTTATTCCAGAAAGAGACTCTTGGCGCAGGAGCAGACACAGAGAGATACCCGGGAATGCAGGGAGAATGGCCGCCTGACCAGTCCCCACACACATCCCTCACCTGTCACAGTTTCAGGGATGTGCTGACTTATCCTGGCCCTTCGTTAATAGTCCAGTAGTGGACATGGGCGCACAGACAGGCGTTCATAATTCGGTGTGGTGAGTACTGTAGCAGAATTAAATGTAAGAACGTTGGTGACTCAAAAATTACTAGACAGAATTTCCCCCAGAGGGCTGTTAGGGAAGTGTTATGGGGAGGGGCCGGGTGTGAGGAAGACCTTGACAAATGAGTTAGCAAAGAAGGAATTCAGTTATTCAAATCTAGCAAGGACTTGAATTTGGTCAAAGATCGGTTCAAAGCGAAACTTGCTTTTCAGGTCTTTAATGCAATGGTGTGACCAGGAGTTTGAGGGTTGACGTGTTTGTTCGTCTCCAGGAGCGTCACCGTCCAGTCTTCCCCAGGCAGCCGTCGTGGCAGAGCTCTGGGTTTGGGGGTTCAGGTAGCCACAGAGCACGGGAGGCAGCCAGTTTCGCCACATCCGGCCTCACTGACTGTCTGTCTCTGCTTCCCCAGCACGGAGTCCGGTGTTCTCCCACTTGTCGTCCTCTCTCCAGGGACTCTGGACCATCCGGGCGTATAAAGCTGAGGAGAGGTTCCAGGAACTGTTCGATGCTCACCAGGATTTGCATTCAGGTCTGTAAGTTACTGGAAATGGTTTCAGAGAATGGGATAGGCTCCCTCTCTTGTCCTTGGTGGTTAGTTCCTGTCTCTCAGTCTCCCCCTGGTCCAGACCCTCACCCTTCCTCAGCATGTCTTCGTCCCCTCCTCTAGGCCAGGATTCCTCAGAATCTCCTGTGTGTGTCCCCATTCTACTGGGACACCACAGCTTCCCCTCACCCCACCCCCCACCCTCTGAGGGCCTTGCATTGTCTTTCCACGCCCTGTGGCTTTCTGTCCTTTTAGGGCAGGGGTCAGTCAATTATTTTGTAAAGACCTGGATAGTAAATGTTTTCAACTTTTTGTACTTCATTGTCTATTATAGCTCTTCAACATCACTATTGTAACAGGAACATAGGCAAAGAAAGTCCTTAAGCAAATGGTTATGGCTGTGTTTAAATAAAACTTTATTTACAACAACAGGTTGTGGGCCATTCTTGGCCCATAGACTGTAGTTTGCCAGTTCTTATTTTCAGAGCCTGCGGGGTGACAGGATTTGCTGAGGAAATCAGTTTCCTGATGATCAGATTTGCTACCACTTGATATGTATTATTTTGCATCTGTGAGGTTTTTTGCTATTAAAAATTTCAGAGTTTCCTCTAAGTTTATAAAATCCTGGCCCATCTTTCCAATCTTTATTGTATTTTGAAGATAAGATGGCATTTTGAAGGCTGCAAGTAGTTACTTTTATTAAAGTGATCCCTGAGATACCAGATCCTAAGGAATAAACACTGTGTGCAGAGCCCTCTAGTAAGTATGGAAGGTGCTGGAAACAAAGTGGGAGCTGTGCTCTCTGCTACCAGAGAACCAGGAACAGTAAACCAGGTATGAGGACAAGCTTCACGCTGAGTTCTGGTGCTGTGACAAACGTACTGATGAGCCCATTTATCCATGTATTTTTTATTAATCCTGTTTCTGTTTATAATCTCTGGGTTGAGTTTTTCAATGCATTGCTTCCCACAAAGCCACTGTACCAATTCCTGCTTGGACCATACATCGTCTTGTGTCAGAATTTAGCTTTCTGGAACCTTCTGGTTCCTCACGTGTGGAACTTTGCTGTCCGTGTTGTATAAAAATCTCCTGGAGCTCACCCTTGCAAAATGCTCTCCCTCATTCAGAGCAGTGAATCTGTTTTTTTCTCCTTCTTCCTTTCACTTATGATGCTTCTCCAAACCCAGAGGCATGGTTCTTGTTCCTGACAACGTCCCGATGGTTCGCCGTGCGTCTGGATGCCATCTGCGCCATCTTTGTCATTATTGTTGCCTTCGGGTCCTTGATTCTGGCAACGAGTGAGTACAGATGTGAAGAACTATTTGTGGTATGACTACAATTTATAGCTGCGTTTACAGTTATTAAATTAAATTCTTGCCACCTTGTCCAATGCCATTACTGTTTAGTTCTAATGAATCGCATAGAAGCCTTTGCTGTGTGTCGGGTCGGGTGTGATCCAGCAGCATGGTCCGCGCAGAGTGGTCATTTGGATCCCGATGAGGTCCTTCTGTCTTCAAACAGGTTGAGGACTGTGCCGGTGTAGTAGCTAATTTTCTGTACATTTCTGGTGTGGCGTCTGGTTGCTGTGAGGGGAGAACCAAGTTTTCTCTTAGGCATTTTGTCTACTTAGGGCTTTAAGTTTTCACGATAGGGTTATTCGGCTCTCTTGGTCACCCCTGCCTGGTACTCTAGGTTGAGAAAGATCCTAAGCAGGAAAGAACGCTCTCCTCCCTGCCAGGTGGGTACCCGAAGAGCAGGTGTTGGCGTGTGTGGCACACATTCACTATCCCTAACAATTCCACAGTAACAACGCTGACTCACAATACTTAATAATGGGACAGGGAGCGTAATGGCTTGGATTTAAACGCCTTGGCTCTTAGAACCCAGTGCCTTATTTTTAGTGGTTTCCAACTGCGGTTGCATTGGCCGTAGAAAGTGAAATTTGGTACCAGGATTCTTGAAACCGTCATGCTGGGGGTCTCAATAATGCCGCTGTTTCTCACCGCTGGCATACAGTCAAGAGTGTGTCAATCCTGTTGGGATTAATAAGCTCATTTAATAGCCTTTCTTAATTAATTGTGACTTTTCTATTTTACTGTAGTCTCAGTCATCAGATAGTAAAAGTAGAACTGTTGCTATCATGATAGACAACGTACTTAAACATGATAGAGGAATCTTGTTGGTGAGCTGACAGAAGGACCTGTGCAGAACTAATTTTATTCCTGCTTTTTTTTTCCACTTTCAGCTGTAGATGCTGGGCAGGTTGGCCTGGCATTGTCCTACGCCCTCACCCTCATGGGGATGTTCCAGTGGTGCGTCCGGCAGAGCGCCGAAGTGGAGAATATGGTAATGTTTATCTGAACGTTCTGAGTCTTTTCAAGTCTCCCCGCCATTCAATGGCATAAAAGCGCTTCTTATGTAAAATATTAAAACTGTTATTTTTACATCGTAGCTAACCAAGTTTTTTAGATCCCTCTTCCATCTGTTTAAGGTTAACGTAAAATAAAATATATACATCTTTTTCTCAGTCTTCTGTGTGCTATGTCAGCAGGTTTTACATCCGCCGCAAACTGTCTTCAAATGTAATAAATGTCTCTCTCTCTGTGGGAGGGAGTTTCTGAAACCCTGGAGAGGATAGAAGCTAATGTCTTAGAGGCCTGTTTATTTTTGTTTCTTAATGGGTAATTCCTCATTCCTGATAAAAGAAGAATTCAGTGTTTTGAGGTTGTTTGTTTAATTAAATCTGTCTCCCCTTGCGCGCCCCCTCCCCCGCTTTAGCATTTATTCTTGTACGTGTTGTGCACCTGAATTTGCTGGCGTCCCTTTTTTTCTGGTAGAATAAGCTCCTTCTTGGAGTGCGCTAGTCAAAGGTGTCAGGATGGTTGGTTAGGAGGCCTCAGTCAGTAAATAAATTATCTCCTCCTTGGGTATTAGCGCCTTCTCATCAAGAGAAAAACAATGAACAAGAAATCCTTCCCCTGTGCTCTTCTGAGAGAGGAGAAAGTGACTCATCATTAAAATGAGACTGCATGACTTAGCCAGTTCAGCCCCCAACACAGGTGGCTGTTCTGTGGCCAGATTCCGGATCGTTGGCCACAAGTATCCCTTTCTTTGATAAAATCCTTGTACTTTTTGTTCAGAAAAAACAAAATTTAAAAAAAAAAGTGGAAAAATAAAATCTCCAGCATCCTCTAAGAATCTCTAATTCTGTAGTTCTTTTAGTTTTAAAGTAGTGCTGAAGGAAGTAGACCTCAGGGAAAGTGTTACGAGACGGTGCACAGGCTTGTAAGTCATCAAAGTTTCCTCATCAGACTCGTCCTCCTGTCCTTTGGGAATATCGAGACCTGAGATGTCCCTAGCCAGCTAGTGTAAAAGATCAACAGTTTATTTATAATCTCTGAACACTTGTGAGAGCTCCGTTCCTAAGCCATGTGGTGTCCTTTGTCTTTTAGATGATTTCAGTGGAAAGGGTGATGGAGTATACAGACCTTGAGAAAGAAGCCCCTTGGGAGTACCAGAACCGCCCTCCGCCCAACTGGCCCCAAGACGGCACGATCGTCTTTGACAACGTTAGCTTCTCCTACAGTTTAGATGGGCCTCTGGTTCTGAAGCACCTGACAGCACTCATTAAATCAAAGGAAAAGGTTTGTTTAAACCATCTTGCCTCTTTAAGATTTCCACAGAAGCTTTAACACCGCATCTGCTTGTTGGCTTCTTGGTGACCATGTTGGGGGGAGGGGAGGAGGGGGCACCTAGTGCCTCTGTGGCTATAATTTCGGTTGAGCGAGCCTATTGGGGAGTCCTGGAAATGAGCCATGGAATGGGGATACCAGACTGTTCTCGTATCGTGAGCTCCCTTATGGCGCTTGGTGGGCTGACCCCGGACACTAATTATTCATACCTGAGACCTGGTAGTCGACCCTCGCTCCTCATCACTAACCTTTTCAATCTCTATCTCCTACCTATCCTTACTTCTTAGGATTTCTCAAATCCCTCTCTTCCTCCGCCATGGCAGCCTCTATTACAGCCCCCCCGTCCCTGGCCCTTTCCGGAGACTTGCCCTTCCGTAACTCGTATTCCTCTGTCTCCCACCTGTGGACTGCTTCTTTCGGAAACACAGATCTGATCCTTACGGGGCCTCCTGATAGCTCCCAGGCTGGGCACACGGAGGGCGGAACCATAGTGAGGCCCCAGGTCCACTTGAGCTGGAGCTGCACGGCCGGCTTCAGCCACCAGAGAAGAGGTTGGAATCTGTGACCCAGTCAGGGCTTGAGCCAGAGCCCCCAGCGGGAGGCAGAAAAGGGCCCAAAGTTGGTGAAAGGAAACCCAAGGGAGCAGGGGCTGATTCACGCAGGAGAGGTTTGTGACCTGCACTTGCTGGTGTTTCTCTCCAGCAGTGGTGGGACCCGGGTCCCTCGACCCACACCAGGGCAGGCCCTTTGAAGAATCTGTGGAACCAGAATAGATGAGACTGGAGGAAGCTTTTTCCCCACCTACCTCTCCAGCCTCAATTCCTTAAATTCTTTTTAAAATTTATTTCAGAGAGAGAGAGAGAGAGAGAGAGAGAGAGATAGTACTAGCCGGGGCAGGGGGTGGACAGGCAGAGGGAGAGCCTGATGCGGGGCTTCAGCCCAGGACCCTGAGATCATGACTTGAGCCGAAGGCAGATGCTTACCTGACTGAGTCACCCAGGCGCCCTCCAGCCGTAATTCCTAGCATGCCAACCCCCCACACCCCCACATGGGTATTTCTTTTGTAGCTTCTCCAAAGCCTCCTGCTCTCCCTGTCCCCAGGATGCGTACATTGTCCCTCCCCCTCAAGAGACCCTGCCCTTCTGTGGTCTGGCTGGTGAAAGCCGGCTCATTTCCAGTCAGCTCTGATGCATCTGCCTCTGTGAGACCCTTAATTCTCCCACAGCATCTTACATATTTTTAAACAACCACATCTACTGTACGCCTTTGTTTATGGCGGCATTACGAACGCCAAAAATGGAAGCAGCCCAAGCGGTTCATCAGTGTAGGAATGGATAAGCAGATGTAGTACATCCCTACCATGGAATATTATCCAGCCTTAGGAAGAGGCGACTGCCTTCTCGAGGACCCGTGGAAGGTCCTCGAGGACGTTACGCTCAATGAAATAAGCTTGAGGACAAAGCAAGACAAATACTGTCCAATCCCACTTACACGAGGTTCCTGACCTGCTCAGATCCAGTAGAGACCAACAAACAGTAGGATGGCGATCGCCAGGGGCCGGGGGAGAGGTGAAGGCGGAGTTGGTATTTAACGGGCACCGAGTTTGAGTCTCGAAGGACGAGAAGCATCTTGGGGAGTGTTGGCACTACACCGTGAGTGTACTTAACACCACTGAACCACACCCCCGAGGTGTTGGGACACCTGGGTTGGGACATTTTTTGGTTCGTGCATTTTACCGCAATTAAAAAAAGAATTAAAAATGAAAATGAGAAAGTAAAAGGTAGCGCTCGCAGCAAGCTTTGTGGTTTGGGCTCTGGATCTCACGGCACCCAGAGGCTGCTGCTTTTTGTCTTTGGTCCCCCAAAAGTGACGTGCTGGGCACGTGGTGGGTGCTAACGGTCTGCCAGCAGGGGTGGTGAGTGGGTAATACACGGGGGACACCAGCCCGTCACAAAAACATACATGCATTCCAGACAGCTCCCGGAAACAGCCCATTTCCCAGATGCATTAAATACTTAGAGACCTGCCGGCTCTTTCTCCCAGACCCATTTAGGGGACTGTGGCTGTAACGTAATGATGATACCCTTGTGATATGAAAGAATAAATGTTCAACTTACTACTCAAATGATACCCAGAGAGCAGCTTTAGTGCGTCGCGTGACAGATGCTAGCTGCTCATGATTTCCAGCCCCATGTGCAGACCCGGAGGGCAGTGAGGGCGGCCGGGTCCCAAGACAGTTCTCCGTAGCTGGTTTTGTCCCTCCGAGCGCACTCAGGGGTACTTGCTTCCTCGCAGACCGTGTGTCCATCAGGATGCCCATGCTAGACAGAATTCTGTTAATTTGCACGCATCTTAAATTTCCCTCGAAGCCATACATGGAATCACCCGAGAACTGTGGTACAACTTAGAAATGTAACAGGTGTGTACTTTTCCATCGTAAATGCTCCCCTCCCCCGAATTGTAGGATTATCTGAGATTATACAATGTCGGGGGCATTGAGTTTGGAGACAGTTATAATAACAATGGTATCGTTTGGTTTGTGTCTTGGCCTATGGACAGTGTCCCCTTCCGCTTGGTTTAAGTAATTAGCGACTATATCCAGGCCGCGGAATCATGAAGTGACGTCACTGCCGGTTTTACCTCCTCTCCACCCAGCCCCAGCCCTGTTATTCGGGGACATCACCGTTCCCGTCCTCTGGTGTATTTGGCTGGGACAGACTATTGCAGGGTCGACAGAGTGGGAATGGGCCAATACAGGAGAGATGGGGCTTTATTCTCTTCCAGCATTTTCCTCTGCTGTCCAGATTCCTCGAAGTGATAGTAAACAGGAAAACGTAATAAGTACTAAGCAGGTTTCTAATTCATGGAAGAAATAACAAGTAAAAATAAAGAACCAAAATGAGGTAAACAGCACCCTAGGCTTCCTGGTTAGATTCTAACCACTGGCTGCATTTTTCATTTAGATGATTTTGTGGTTGATTTGATCATTTTAAAGAGTACTGGGCCATTTTAAAGCATTTTCCAGCTCTAGAGGTAGATTGATTTTGGTTTGTTATTTTTTTTTCTTGCTCAGAGCTATTACTTGGATAATACATTTTTACAGATGTGTACCAGACCTTGCTATAATGTGCAAAAGTATTAGTTTCCTACATTTTCACCTCTTTTACATAATATCTTCTCAGAAACCCCTCACCTCCCTCCAGTCCGTCTCACTTCCCCTGCTGACTTTCTGATTCCTTGCGGCCCAGTCTGTGGTACGTGTGTCGCTTGGGAGTATCTTGGAAATGCTGACTCTCGGGCCACCGGGTCGTCTTGTCTCTGAGCCCCTGCCCTGCCAAAATGTCTTCTCTCCCACAATGACTGTAACTCGTGGTTTCCAAGAAGTGTCCTTTGACAATTTGAAGTTGGGCTCATGAATTCTCCCAACCCCTGTAACTGATCATGATGCTCTAGAAAGGTCTCTGTCCCCACCTTATAGATTTATTTACTTTTATATTCTGCCAGTTGTGGATTTCCATTATAATTTCATTCTCTATGACTCTAAGTTTATGCATCGATTTGTCTTTTGGTGGAGTCTGTCTGCAACAAAGACAGCATTCCTCCTGCTCTACGGCCTTTCCCCAGTACCACCGTACAGGGTCCATCAGTATTGTATCAGGCTTGGCCCTGCTTGGGCCTGGAGTCACTGACCACCAAGTGTAGCAATATGTCTAAGACCCTTTTACCACCTGCTGGGATGGAAAATTCATCTCATGGCACAAGCCAGGGCCATAGGTCTGTGTGGCCTGTTTCCCAGGCACCCTGTACCTTCTCAGTCTGGCTGTAGGTGCCCGCCGACCACGGGTATCCTTTTCGCTGAGAAATGTCAAGCCTTCTGTCCCATCCTCCACAGTAGACGCCTTGAATGTCAGGTGGTAGGGTCAGGAGAAGCCAGTTGCTTGATCCCAGCCACACCTGTCCTGTCCCCACAGGGATGTAATGAGCTGCCAGGCCATCCAGGTATAAGGGGGCCACCGGTGGAATGGGCAAGCGTTGAGCAGACCTGGTTTTGTGTCCCATTCTGCCCCTTCCTGGCTCTGTTCTTCCAGGCAGGCTAATTAGTCTTATTAAGCCTCCCTCTGATCTTCTGCAAAATGAAAGTGGTAGGTCATCTAGGGTTGTACACTTCCAACAGGAGGAGACCCTCCCAGCCCCAAGGCTGTGGCCAGACAGATGTTCAGACAACTGAATTTGTAGCTGTAATTGCCTTGGGGCACGATCTGGCCATAACCACTTCCAGTGCAGAAGCTGTCGTCTGCCGTTTGCATTAGTTTCTATGATGATAGGATCCATTGGCCATGTCTGTCTTCCCTGGCGCCCTATCCTAGACCCCAATAGTGTGGCAACAGGTTTTCCATAAATTAGTCTGTCCTGACTTCAACCACCTCAGTTCCATACAGGATGCCACATATAATAATAAAAAGTGTGCAAAGGTGAATCCGGACAGAGCCTGTGATCTAGGAGAACAAGGAAAGTCGTATAAAATTGGCTATTAGATAAGCTAGAAGGTGGCCACCTTTTATCAAAGTTTAGAAAAAGGTGACCTGCCTCCGTGGCATGGGAGAAGGCTACATGTGGGGGCAGGAAGAGTATTTGCAAGGACTTAGGCATTTGAGATGGACTTGGTGACACATGGGCAGGATCTCAGCAGGTGGAAATGCATGGAAAGAGCCTTCGGGGTGCTGGGACCAGCATCAGCAAAGGCACGATGCTGTCCCCCTGCAAATGAAGAATCGAGCCCCAGGTGACGTGGCACAGCGCTTGCGCATGTAACTCTTGCCACTTCCTAGGAATCCCGAGAGAGCTGACTCCCAGCAATTTAAGAATGCAGAGTCAGTTGGGGTGCTTTCCTAGAAGGGACTTCCTGGGTGGGCACAGAGCTGTTCTGCAGAAACATGGACCAGGAAGTGAGTGCATGTGGACCATGGTGGGAAGAGGCAGGAGATAGGAAGCCAGTAGCTACTGTGTACTCCTACCAAGATATAATGGGGAAAGTGAGTCCACATGTTGGAATCAAACTGATGTCAATTAAAACAAAGTTATAGGGGTGCCTGGGTGGCACCCAAACGTCCCCCCCTTTTTTTTTTTTTTTTTTTTAAGATTTTATTTATTTATCAGAGAGAGAGGGAGAGAGAGCGAGCACAGGCAGACAGAATGGCAGGCAGAGGCAGAGGGAGAAGCAGGCTCCCTGCTGAGCAAGGAGCCTGATGTGGGACTCGATCCCAGGACGCTGGGATCATGACCTGAGGCGAAGGCAGCTGCTTAACCAACTGAGCCACCCAGGCGTCCCCAAAGGTCCCCCTTTTGATTCTGGCTCAGAGGGGTCAGGATCCTCAGGGTCCTGAGATCGAGGCTCCGTGCTGGGCATAGAGCCTGCTTAGGATTCTCTCTCTCTCTCTCTGCCCCTCCCCCACTGCTCACGTCCGCACTCACTCACACTATCTCTAAAAATAAATAAAAATAAAGCGCTGTTATAACCCCCAAGCTTGTGAACATGCAGAGAAGCAGGTGGGAGTCAAAACTGCTATCCTATTTCTAGAGGGTAGCTTGGCATTACTTTTTGAAAATGTTTATACCTGTTTTTCAGCAATTCCACATCTAAGAATTTATCTTTTTATTTTTTTTAAAAGATTTTATTTATTTATTTGACAGACAGAGATCACAGGTAAGCAGAGAGGCAGGCAGAGAGAGAGGAAAGGAAGCAGGCTCCCTCCTGGGCAGAGAGCCCAATGTGGGGCTCGATCCCAGGACCCTGAGATCATGACCTGAGCTGAAGGCAGAGGATTTAACCCACTGAGCCACCCAGGCGCCCCTAAGAATTTATCTTAAGGAAGTAATTAGAGTTGTTTGTGAAGATTTAGCTTCAAGGATATTTAACACAGTTATTTATAATAGCAAGATATTGGACACAGCTGAAATAGCCACAAATAGGGGGTCTGTTAAATAAATGATCACATAAAATCTAATATTATGTGGCTATTAAAATATTCTGTTGAAATATTAAGTGCAAACAGTTTACTACAGTTGGTTCATATTAATCTCGTTTTGTTTAAGTCTGTGAGCTTGTATCTTTAAGCACACACACACATAGGTCCAGAAAGAAAATCTGTCATCTGTAGAATGGTTTTAAATCAAAGTGCTGGGGTTATGACTAATAGCCATTGACTTTTTACCTTCATTTGCACTGATTATAATTAAGAAGAGTTGGTTTTGTGTTTTCAGATGCCGTGCAGCCTTGTGCTCTGGTGATAGACTGAGTCAGGAAAGCTTGCAGAGGTAGAATCTTTAGGGGTTGGTGCCATCCTGGGCGCGGAGGAAGCTGGAAGTAGGGTGAACATGTTGAGCCCACAAGCCTAGAAAAGAAATTATGGGATTAAGATGGGAGAGTTAGAAAAAGCAACTGTTTTGTTGAAAGGGAAATTGGCTCTTAATCATGTTGAGTGTGATCTATAGAGATCCAGATAGAAATGTCTCAACGTACAACACACCAATACAAATTTTTAAATTGAGGGGGAAAAAAAAAGACATCTCTCTCTCTCTCTTTTTTTTCCAGAAACCCTCAGCCTCTTTGGGAAAATGTATAGGGTTAATTGTAAATCAGCGTAAATGAGAATATCTTGAAGTATCTGTTTGGTTTTGCGTGTGTAAACTTACTGATAGTGGCGATATTCTCCATGGGAAGTTGGTAAAGCCCACTGGTGCAGTGCAAATGACACGGGCTACCGTTTGGATGACTGAACAGGAGAGAGGGCTAGCTAGAACCCGGTTTTCTTTGAATTGCCTTTTGGTGTTTATTCTCAGTTGAGCTTGGAGATCACAGTCCTGTGGTTGAGGGCAGCCCTCCGTGCCCCCTGCCGTATCGCAGCAGACCCATCTTTACGAAAAGTCTGCAAACGTTCTAGTTTGCACAGATGGGTTGGTTTTAGTTGGAGTGAGGAAAGCCTGAGAACATCCACACATTCTCAGAGACACAATTTGTGCCTGTGTTGTGATATGGCTTGATACACATTTGAGAAGAACCTTACCTCAATGTACATTGAGAAACCCAGGAGATATATACATGTGTGTGTGTATGTGTGTGACGTGTGTACCTTTGGACCTACTCATGGGCAGAAAATGACCCATCTGTGAAATGATGATAAACAGATGATAAAATTAGCCAAAGCCACTTCCCTTACATTTATCCCCGTAAAGGTAGGGTCTTTTTTGAAAGGTCATCAGTAGTTACACACGTGAAACTTTAAAGCTTTGAAAGTATTCCACTGAGATGATATGCAAAGTTCCCAGCATAGAATCAGTGCTCAGAAAGTTCTTCTCTGTTGAAAGCTGTGAGTTTTCAAAATGTACTGATTTACAAATGCTCCAAAGCATGTCTTAAAGCCGTCATTGATTCCAGATAGCTAGTTGGGATGACACCATCTCTTGGGAAGCTCCCACCAGGGAATTTGTAGCTAGGTGTTGGGCAAGCTCATTGCTGTTTAAAAAAAAAAAAAAGGTCAGTTTCTGCATACAGGTTTAAATGCTCACAACTAAAAACCAATTTTATATAATACAGTTTCGTTCCTGACCGGCATTTTACCTGCTTTATATTGGCGCTTTGATCTTGTCACCGCATTTAATTTCTCTCTGCTTCGGTTCTAATAACCAGACTGATACTGGACACGTATCTTTCCCAAGGGGGTAATTGTGAGTATTAATTACTTTGCAAAATGCCTTTTGAACTGCTCAGATGAAAGGCCCCCTATAAAAAGCAAATGTTATTTGTATTGTTGTTGTTGATGATGACGATGAACTCATTAGGGGTATTTCAGCTACCGGCTACTGTTTTTTAGAACCCTGAGACTTAGATTTAAAAATTTTAAGGTGTTTCCTTCCAAGACAGAATGTAATAGCCAGAAATGTGTTGGTTGTTCTCCCGAAGAATAATTCCTCTTAGGTGGTAGAATTCTGAGAAAATGATTACTTGTTTATGTATAGCGCTTTTCACTTATTGATATCTGTATAAAATTCTCCAAGAAATTCTCAGGGTTCAAAATACACAGACACTGGGAATAATGCTGATTTTAAAACCGACTTACTAGCTACTGAGGAAATTGTTGGTTTTTCACTGTTGGTAGGCTGATGGTATTTTTAAAAGATTTTATTTATTTACTTGACAGAGATCACAAGTAGGTAGGGAGGCAGGCAGAGAGAGGGGGGGAGGCAGGCTCCTTGCTGAGCAGAGAGCCTGATGTGGGTCTCGATCTTAGGACCCCAGGACCATGACCGGAGGCTGAAGGCAGAGGCCCTAACCCACTGAGCTACCCAGGTGCCCCTGATGGTATTATTTTTAACTTTTCTTTACACGAAATGGATCTCACCCAAGGACAGTGCCTGCCTCTTCCCGCCCCCGGCCCCCAGACACAAGGGACATTTTTGGTTTCCACAATTTGGGGGGTGCTTCTGGTATCTGGTAGGCCAAGAGCAGGAATGGAGTTAAACATTTTGCAAGGTACAGGACGGCTCTCTACGATGACGAATTATCTAGCCCAGAATGTCAACAGTGCCAAAGTTGAGACACTCTTTCTTACCAAATTCAATATAGAACTTCCTTAATCCATATTCAACAACTCTAGTGTCTCCTAGGTATGTGGCATATTGTTACGCTTAATCCTTCCTGGATCTCTTTACAGGTCGGCATTGTGGGAAGAACAGGAGCTGGAAAAAGTTCCCTCATCTCGGCCCTTTTTAGATTGTCAGAACCGGAAGGTAAAATTTGGATTGATAAGATCTTGACAACTGAAATTGGACTTCACGATTTAAGGAAGAAAATGTCCATCATACCTCAGGTATACAAGTCAGGGCATTTCTCGTGTTCTTTTTGTAAGGGAACTTAAGTTTAATTGCTTCTAATTTTACTGCCTTTTTTAAAGAAAAAATGAAGCGTTAATCCTTTTGCCCCAATAGGGTATATTTTTAACAGCAAGTATTTTTATCTGATACTGGGTTGTGTGTGTGTGAGTGTGTGTGTGAGTGTGTGTGTGTGTGTGTGTGTGTGTGTGAGGTTTAATAACTTACCAGAGAAATTTCTGGACTCAAGACTTCCCCAGGTACCACAGTTTTATCCACTGATAAACACCTAATTCTGAAAAGGAAACCACAAATGATTTGTTTAGCCCCTGAGAGGCCACTATAGGGAAACATGAGTTTTAAGTGTTTTAGTGATACAATTTTGCTGTAGGAGATAAAGCTGACTTTTCAAAGGTAATTGTTTCCATGGAGGGCGAGACGTGAAACCGCTGGCTTGGGGCACTACTGTGTGTGGAGATGCTTTGGGGAGACTTCGAATTGGCCACTAGTAAATGAACTGTGACCAGGAGGCAGTAGAGAATATTGAGAAGAACACAGGATAAGGAGGGCCGTCTCTCTGCACCTCAGGTTTCTTTCCCTCATGAGGCAGCTCCTAGCACCATCGCCCAGAGCCATTGTGAAGCCTGGTTTCGTGTGTGTGGAGTGCTTCTGACCTGATTCTGTTTTCTTATTCTGCTTATTTATTTACTTACTTATTTGAGAGAGAGAGAATGAAAGAGAGCATGAGAGGGGCAAGGTCAGAGAGAGAAGCAGACTCCCTGCTGAGCAGGGAGCCTGATGTGAGACTCGATCCCACGACTCTGGGATCATGACCTGAACCAGAGGCAGTTGCTTAACGGACTGAGCCACGCAGGCGCCCTCTTATTCTGCTTCTTAATAGAATTGTGACTTTCAGGAAACCTTCCAGAGATTGAATTACACACAGTCCAAGCTCCTGTCACTCCTTGTGGTTGGCCCATTCAGTTTCAATAAAAATGCAGAAATTATGTATTGAGCAAATGCTGTCCTCCAAGTATATAGCTAAGGGCAGCGTAGGCCCCATGCCCAGTGGCCTGAGGCCTGCAGCCCTGGGGTCTGGTCTTTGTTCTGCCCTCTGCCTTGGCAGTTAACACATACTCAACTCCAGACTTAGCTGATTTTTGTTTTGTTTTTGTTTTAATTTAGGGCTTTGTTATACTCTACAATCATCAGCCTATCAAAAGAAGCTGAGAAATACTCTCTCTCTCTCTCATACACACACACACACACACACACACACACACACACTTGAGAAACATAGGGAATGAGACAAAGCCATGCAGATGTGCTTCTTGGCATGTGGATATAAAGAGCTCGTGCGTGCCTGTTTATTAGAAAGCATATAGAATACAGCACCCAGAACGGAGGAGAATGTGGACTTTCATCCTAAGATTGAGTAAAGCTGTTGCTGCCTACCACGGGCCTCTGAAATAATTGGAATTATTATTCTAAGTAACTTCACAATCAAAATCAAGATACTCCTTTCAGAACCACAATGAGATGCCTCCTCACCCCCCGTTACTACTCTCAATAAAACGGACAAGACTAGGGCATCTGGCTGGTTCAGGCAGTAGAGCATGTGACTCTTAATCTCAGAGTTGTGAGTTTGAATCCCATGTTGGGTATAGAGAATACTTTAGAAGACAGAACAGAGGCACCTGGGTGACTTAGTCATTGGGCATCTGCCTTTGGCTTGGGTTACCGTCCTGGGGTCCTGGGGTCGAGCCCCACATTGGGCTCCCCGCTTGGTGGGGAGCCTGGTTCTCCCTTTCTCACTCCCCCTGCTTGTGTTCCCTGTCTCCCTGTCTCTCTTTCTCTCTCTCTCCGTGTCAAATAAATAAATAAATAAATCTTAAAAGAAAAGAAAACAACACAACAGAAAACACCAAGTGTTGGCAAGGTTGTGGAAAAATTTGAACCCTTTTTTATTGCTTGTGGGAGTGTAAAATGCAGCCCCTGAGGAAACCAAAATGGAGTTTTCTCAGAAAATGAAAAATAATAAAGTCACATATGAACGATCATATGGAATTATCATATCCCGTTAGCAGTTCCACTTCTGGATATACACTCAAAATAATCCAAAGCAGAAATTCTAAGAGATACTTGTACACCCATGTTCATAGTAGTAGTCTTCTCAAGATCCAAAGTGTGGAAGCAGTCTGCATGTCCTTAGGTAGGTGAATGGATGAACAAAGTGTGGTGTGTTCACACAGTGAACTGTTACTGTTCAGCCTTCAAAGGGAGGGAAATTGTGACATGAGCTACAGCAGAGATGAACCTCGCGGACATTATGTTTCGTGAAATAAACCCATCACGAAAGGACAAATACCATATGATTCTGCTTATATGAGCTACCTAAGGAGTCCGTTTGGTGGAGACAGGAAGTAGAGTGGTGTCTGCCAGGGGCTGGAGGAAGGGATGGAGAGTTAGTGTTCAATGGGTACAGAGTTTCAGTTTGGAATAATAAAAAGAGGCCTGGAGATGGCTGGTAGGGATAGCTATGCAACAATGCAAATATATTTAAATATTCCTGAACTGGTCACTTAAAAATGATTAAGGTGGTAAATTTAGTATTATATGTATTTTACCACAATTTAAAAAAATCTTTCCTAGCTCTCCCATCCTGATGCTTCTGTGCTTTTTCTTTTTCTTCTTTTTTAATTGAAGATTGACATACAGTAATTGTATGAGATACGGGTGTACCTCCCAGTGATTCCGTATTTATATACATAATGAAATGTTCAGCACAGGACAGGCAGTTCACCTTTTAATCCCCTTCACTTATTTTGTCCATTCTAAAAAAATTTTTATTTTTAATTTTTAAAAGATTTTTATTTATTTTGCCAGAAAGAAAGAGAGAGAGGCAGGCAGAGGGAGAAGCAGGCTTCCCACTGAGCAAGGAGCCTGATGTGGGACTCGATCCCAGGACCCTGGGACCATGACCTGAGCCGAAGGCAGGTGCCCAACCGACTGAGCCACCTAGGCATTCCTAAAAAAAAAGTTTTTTAAACCTCTCCCTTTTCAGGAAAAATGGAAAGACATTTTCAGCACATTCAGTCCCTGTATTTAACAATTCCCTCTGGCTAGTAAATTCATGACTTCGTGATTGCAGTAGAAAATATATGAGTTGAAATTCCCAAGTTTTATATTTTGGTTGTACCCATCTCTAAAATGGGCCAAATGAGATTAGTTAGCAGAAGCGAAGGGTGTGTCCGTGAAGTACTTTCATGTCCTTGGATGAAAGGATCGAGGAACATGTCCCACATTATTTTTAATGCTTCTTAATAAGAAATGGTTGTATGCTTGTGTACATAAAAGGACTGTATAAATAAAGAAATAACGTTAGATGATTCTTGGCTCTGCCACTAATGTTTTGGAAGCACATCTGAGCAAAGACTAAATACACCTTGACATCACCAGGTTTTGGTTTTCTTCCATGACTTCCCACCCTACTTCTGAGCTTGCTTGAGGTGTGCACACATCCAGAGACTGTGCTTACAAAACAGTACTAAGCTTTGTATCCATGTAGATAGTGATCGCCAACCATTGTAAACACAGAATCTTTCTCTTCTCACTTGCTGTCTCTAAGGCGCGATGTTGGTTGATGAAAGCAAGTCTAGAGAGACTGTGCAAAATGTGTAAAGGGTCCCAGGAAATCTTGCAGGAGGGAGCCTGGGATAGAATCTTCAAGGGTCAACACGACCCACGTTTTTATTCCGAGTGACCTTGATGACGTCACTTGGCCGCCAGGCTCCACTGTCCTTGTCCTTAAATCAGGTCTAGTAATTACTGCCTCACTGATGTGTCCTGATGATGTAACGGGATGAGAAAATGTGTGTGGCCCCATGCTCTGCTCTCAGGAATGCTTCGTAAGTAGTGACTAGTATCAATTAAGGGTCAGGGCACTAGCCTTTCCAGTATTACTGTTACTTAAGTAAAAGCAGGAACAGATGCTTTTCAATTTCTATTTATGTTTTTGTGGTCCTTGGTGATTTCCTTTACATCTCTTGCTTATCACGTAAGCCAACTTGTTTCTAGAAATTTAAATGGTGGAACAAAACAAGTGAGCCCAATGTGAATTTTAGGGTAACACGGACCAGAAAACCTGTCCCAACATTTTTCTCACTAGGAACAAGAGAAGTATCACTTGTTTTCTTTAGTCTTCTGGCTCCTCACCCACCTGCCTTCTTTCCTGACCACTGCTCTGTGCCCCGAGAATACTGCGCAGCCCCCCCCTGAAGACCCTGTTTTCTCCACTCTCCCCACATGCCTGGCTATTTCTTACCTCCCCTGGAGGCTGTCGCTCTCATTTCTGTCGCTCTGGTGCTGGTTGTCATCCCGGACAGATGTCACACGTATTCCTAGCGCATGACATTTGCGGAATCCTTCACGTGTTTTAGCTTCTCTCCTTCCTGTCCCCCAGCTTCCTCCTCACGGTTCTGTGGTTCCCCCTATTGTTGGACCCATTTACAAATGGAGGCACCGGGAGCTGAACCCACGTAACAGCAAGCGGCTGAGCCAGGGTTCATGTTTACTTTAGGGGGAGTCCCCCCTCCGCATCTCGGGCAGCTGCCCACTGTGCTGGGGGCCAGAGCCCCAGGGACCTACGTCCACAGCAGCACTGCTGTCTCACGGTCCTGTGCACACACGTGTGCACACACACGTGCCGAAACACGTATTCCCCCCCACACTGTCACTCCTAGTGCTCCGCACTCTAGTTTCTGTTATGTCCATTCTGTGCTCTTCCGTATAAAAGACAGAATGATGGTCATGAAGCACAAAACGGCTTTCATGACCCATGGGCCGCACCAGCAGTTTGAGAAAGCACGTTCCCTCACGGTCCCCTGTCTGGCCGGGCTCCTGCGACGTATGAGTCCCAGGCCTGGAGCCTCCCGGGTAGCCCCAGTTCTCACAGCAGTCCCGCTGGCTTCTCCCTGCTTTCCAGGAAGGAAAAGAAAGCTGGTGGGCCTGGTTAATGACATACCCTGAGTCCAATAGATACGGAACAGTAGAATCAGAGCTCAGGGCTGTCTGACTTAAATACATATAGTTTTTTGTTTTTCTTTTTTGAACTGGACGACCTCCGATATCTCTCCCATTGTTTTCTACCCCACTCCAAAAGGATTCCCAGAAACCACGATGAAGGAGAGTCAATAGAGAGCAAAGTCAAAAGATACTTCCGGTGCAGTTTTTCCCATTTGGATGGTTGTGGTTTTGAAAGGCTGAAACACTTGTGACTTTGGCTGAAGATTTGAAGCACACTCAGCACTGAAAGAAAATCGATTTAGGAAAAGGGGTTAATTCATTTATAGGTCATGGGTGAGCCTCAGGAGTAGGTACTCGAAATCATACCTTGTTAGACCTGAGAGCCCGTCCTCTGTACGGTGTCTGACTGCGGAGGTGGGAAGGTCTGGTGGTCTCGGCCCTTAAAGTTATTTGTCTACAGCATAGCAGACAGCTTGCACCCTTCTGTCCCCCCCAAATCAATAGGAAGCAGCGTCCTTGTGTCTCAACACCCTGATTTAGGGAACCAGCGAAGTTTGGAGCAGTCTCTGCAAAGAAGAATGGAGGGGTTTTGTTTTTGTTTCCAGGGTTTTTTGTTTGTTTGTTTGTGTTCCCACTTTCGCTGAGACAGGTCTGCGTCATTCCCTAGCTCCAGGCTTGCGTGAACCTGGCTGCAGCCGTGAGCTTCCAAGGCGGTCCCACTCTGCCAGGCTCATCCTGGTCCCCCTTGACTGCGCGGTGAGAGATCAGACCTGGGAGAGAGGCGATCGCAGGCAGGACCGACGTCAGAACAAGCAGCAGGGGAGTGGCGACACATGGCGGGAGGGTCAGGGGCCAATCCTGTAGGGAACGTTCAGAAACGAAACCTCTATTCTGATGAATGTACTCCGCCACTCGTATAATTGCAAGGGTGAGCAAAAAACATAAAAAATAAAAAAAATAAAGATGAAACACTTTCTGAACTTCCAAACAGGAACAGGTCGCCGAAACAGACGCTTCCATTTGTGCTCACGACCTGAAATAGTTAAACACGTTCCCCACAGAGATGAGCAAGACAAGATTGTATTTAGGGACGAGCTTGCTTATCTGCAAGGATCTGGAAAAATGGATTTCAAAACTTTTGGATGGATCCTCTACATCTAAGGCCCCTTCCTTTCCTTTTGGCACCAAGAAAATGTTTTCAGTTGAAAAGTGATGCCATGCAAATTCATTATTTATGATTGCACCCCAAGGGCTGGCACAGATCAACAGCTATCCTCTTTATCATGATTAAACAGATTCATTTTTTACATTTAATAGACTTTTTGAGAATCAAAGCAAAAGCGAGGTATTTTTTAAACCATCCACTCTGCTTCTTCGGTATTTCCATTCCTTGGGTTATCTTCCGTAGGTGGAAAAGGTTCACCAGAGCTGTCTCTTTAAGACTTCTTTATTCTTACCTGGTTTTCTTTCCTCTCTCTCTCTCCCTCTCTTTTTTTTTTTCCCTTGTTGGGAACAAAACTCTGCAAGAGAAGAGGTAGGTATGCTGTTACTAGTAAAGAAATACAACTGGATTGTAGCCTAATGCAGTCAGCCTTTTGTTTCTGACACTGAAGTCTTCATTAAAGCCCAGGGAACTGCTTCCCAGAGCTCCTGACCTTTTTGTGTCCAGAGAGGACTTTACAGGACTTAACTTCTTTTTCCTTTGTTGGCAAACAATGTTCTTTTCTTCTGAATATGGATGATGATCGGTTCATTTAGAGGCTACAGGATTAAAAGAAAAAAAAAAAAAAAGGAAAGCAAGATTTAAAGCTCCTTCAGGTGACTCTCATTCTCGGAACAGGGATACGCGCTGCCCTTCGTAAAGGTCCTCCAGTTAGAGATGAAAATGTCGCTGGTAGGACGTTGGGGACCAGCAGCCAGTCCGGAAGATTTTAGTCGCGGGCCGCTTCCTAGTTGGGGCCTGACATGACGAGGGTGCAGTAAAGTGTTGTGCATTATCTGCCGGGTTTGTAACCACTTGTACCTTTTGTTTGTTTGGTTTTTGGTTTTTTTGGTTTTTTTTTTTTTTTGTCTTTGACCAGGGTCATTTTAAGCTTTGGAAGGTTAGTGGGTAGGGTTTCTTTTTAGGATAACGGCCGGTCTGTCTTTCAGTAGCGTATACAAAAGGCCCGGTCGGACTGTGGTTCTGTCTTACAGTTGTGTCGAGGGATTATCAATTTACTTCACTAAATGCGTTGACTCAGAAGGGCCGTTTTTGGGTCACATGGCCAATAGGAACTTGTGTTATGTTGGTAACAAAGGAGAACATTACCGAATATGGCACAGAGGATTAAAAAAAAAAGTCAACTTTAAGCTGATGAAAAACAGATTGGAAGCTCAGGTTCTATTTAAAAGATGACACAGAACAAGACTATTTGTTTACCTAACTCAGCCATGCCAGCCACCTCTTATTAAATGAGGTTTAATTGTGTACCTTCGGAAAAAAAATATACTTGGGCTAATATATTTAGTCTGTATTCTGTGTTTACATGAAGGGTGTGTGTCCAGCCGTAAATCTCGACACTGAAATGTTCTGCCTGTAAACATTTTTACAACATTTATTTATAAGATTCATTTATTAACTTCATTGCTTGGAGGTGGGTACTTTAAATAATAGTATCTATCAGAAATGATAATTAATTTGACCCTTATCTGCTTCTGCAGTATGTGTCTCCCGTGAGCACTTTTATTACCTTTTGAAGATAATATAGTGGTTTCTTATTTGGCAAGTGGATGAAAGTAGAATGAATAGAAACCAAAATGAACACCATGCATAAAACACATTGGCATATTAAAACAGACATTGTTAACAAATTGCCTGCTGGTTTAAAAAAAAATACGGCTTCAATCAGTTAATGTTCTAATAAATCATTCCCTTTATTCAAGTTTTGACTGAAATTGTACTCATTTTGAAATACATATTTGGCATGTCATGACAAAGAAAAATAATTCGAATCCACTAAACTCTTTTCTTCTGATGACTGCTTTGTAAACATGAGTAATCGTCTACCATATCCCTTCAGACTGACAGTAGAGTTTTAAGTGGCAGTAGGAAAGGGTTAAATTGAACTTTTTTCTTTTTCTGGTTGCGGTGACTCGCTGACGTGAGCACAACCTCCATACGGCCTGCAGGTACCCGAAGGGTCTGTTTCAAGCTCAGCATAAAGCAGCTGCAGCTTTCTGCAAAGAATCCCACTAGCTCCCCAGTCTTTGGAGAGAGTCATCCCTTTCCAAACCTTTTCCTAAAGAGAAAAAGGTGAGGGAGGTGATGAGAGAGACCCTTCCTGGTGGTGAGCGAGGTGATCGCATTTTAAAGGTGTGCTCCCATGCCCGTTCTCTAAAACCATCAAAACCATGACTTTCAAAGCTGGGAATCCCGGGCCCTTCTAGCATTTAACAAAGGAAGGAAATTCTGTCTTTTAAACACAAGGCCGTTTTTTTGTAGATTAGCTTTGGTAATGCCTCTGCAGAGTGTACTTTGGAAACCAGGCGGACCCTTTATCATACACCTCTTACTGGACACGAGTTTGCTTTATGAGAGCCCCCGAAGGCAGACGTATTTGGGTCCTGTACATCCGGACAGGCTTGTGGTTAGTAGAAGCCAAGAGACCTCCTCCTCCTCCTTTGGTGTTGAAGCTGATTCCTTAATCTGTTCTCTTTCAGCCTCTTTACCTCCCCAAATCCCAGTCCTCAGAGTTTGGGCCCCAGAGCAGATCCTGGCCATGGTTTAGAGCCTTGGCGGAAGGAGGATGGGTAACAGCCCTCCTCCCTTTGGGAACCTTCCGGGAATCAGATGGAGGAGGAGAAAGGCCTAGCTTGTTGAACTCTTGTTGGAATTGATCATTACGAAGAGTAAGACAAAACAGAATCTGAAGAACTTCTCAAGTAGAGCAAAGACTTTCAAATACCGAAGACAATGATTGTTATCTCCCTGATGGAGAACTCATACCATTGCTTAGATGGTGGTTTAGTCTTTGGTCCTAAACTTGGTAATTTTAAGGAAGACTTTGACCTGGCGTCTTGGGGTCTTTCAGTTCAGGAATCATTTTGAAACATCATATGACCAGTTATTTTTCATTGCTCTTGGGGTATATGGGACACTTAGTCAACTTTGTAAAAACAAAGTGTCCTTTTTAAAATGTCTTTTAATATTTGGATTTTGCCTTGAGGCAGGCATGTTTCGGTCAGGCGAGATTTGAGGCAGGTGGGAATTCCCTTGAGCCGTTCTTGGATGCCTATGGAAGAGTCCCTTCGCCTCCCGTTCCCACATCTGTGCATCTCATTGTTCTGCCCCCTTCCCTGAAAATACGCAGTTGGGCTCTTCCCTGCTGCCCATATTCTTTTGGCCTGGGTTATCAGAGTCTTCCAGAAGAAAACGTATGTGGCCTACATACACTTGCATGAACGGGGTTCTCTCCTGAAACCCAGAAGGAGGCATATATTGCAAGAGTGACTTAATTGTGGCTCCTCCTCATGCACATGAATAGGAAAGAGCTATTTAAATTAAAATAATTTCCTTAGTACACACGCCACAATGGGTTTCAGGTTATCCTGCCCTTGCAGTTGTAATGATGAGGTTCTGTGAGGCGTGTAATCCCGATGCACAGACAAGATAATGTGGGGATCAGCTGGTCCAAAAGCAGAGGCATCTCTTGACGCACAGAGGCGCCGCTGGGCCCATTTGTCTGCATTCTTTTAGGACAAGAGAACAGGGTGTCCTGTTCCTGCGTGGGGAGAGATTCCCCATCCCAGAAGACAGCTCCACCTGTGGAGGGAACATCTTGGCTTCTTCATCAGTGCATGTGGGAGCATATTGCCCAGTTTTGCTTGGAGTCACAACCTTCAACAGAACATACTCTATGTTCTGGAGTCGCACCAGGAGTGACGATAAACTTACCAAGTGCTCTTGATGTAACATTCCTGAAATAATCCTATCCGTGTATTTCTTGTGTAAGCAGATACTGTCAGGAAGGCGTTTTTAAAAACCAGATCGTCCTTTCTCTTCAGTTTCTTCTTAAAACGACACATTTCAGCAGTTTCTTTTGTTAGCGTTCAGGGGTCTGGAAGATATTTTGGGTCCCACTTCGTATAATAGAAAATTAATAGAGATACTGATTTGTCTGAACAGACATTTGCAACTGTATTATTAATGATTATGGTGAATTTTGGTTTTATATTTTAATTCTGGAATGTCGCATTGAAATAAAATGACAGGAGCCTATAATAATATCCACTCTTCTGGGGTATTTAGGAACCTGTTTTATTCACTGGAACAATGAGGAAGAATCTGGATCCCTTTAATGAGCATACGGATGAGGAACTATGGAATGCCTTAACAGAGGTAATTTATAAAATGGAATTATTAAACTTGTTACCATCGGTTTGTATGTCTGTACCTGTAGAACATTGTGAGTAATTAATGGGAACGGATTGGTTTGACTCACTTTGTTCACCCTCCTGGAGAGCGTTGATGACTTGGATACACTTAGAATGTGTGTCCTGATGATGATGAAAACCAAAAGTAAAATGTCTCCTGTTTTCATTGTAATTTTCTTCCTGGAACCCAAAGCCACTGGATATATTATCTTACTTGTCTTTAGCAAAGCACTCAACTGGACATTGTATTTATGGGTCCAAGTTTCACTGACCAGTTAACCTGCAACATTCATTTTATTTCTCTGTTCTTGTGGAACGTCCACTAAATGAAGACGGTGAGAGTTTTTCATTATTGATGGGAAAAGTAAATGAGATCATACTAATAAAATGCTTTGAGGGTTTATAGGAAAGTGTTTATTAAAGTTAAAGAGAATGTGTAACAGTTACTTTTGGCAAATGTAATTTTAATGCACTAAGTATGTAGAAATAACAGAACCCTGGAACTTTTGCTAAGTTTTTATACTGATCTATTCATTTCTAGAGGGTTTTCTATTATTTGTATAGTGTTTCCATTTGGACCACTCCTTTGAATTTCCTTGCTCTTACATGGGAAGGATTCAGGCTGTTAGGATGCTGTTGGTTTGTATGTTTTGATACTAATTGTTTTATGTCCTTGTCCTAATTCTGCAAATTGACTCTAAGCTCCTGGGTGGCAGAAACCATGTCCGACTTCTAAACCTTAGGCAGTCTTTTAAACCCTCGAAGCACCTAGCTCAGTCCTCGGCTTTTAAAAAAGCACTTAATAACTAGGTACTAAGTATTTGATCTCTTCATTTGGAGACCACGTGGCTTATTTCTTTAAAAACAGTTGCACACAGCCCGTGACTGATGGCTCATGGTGGTGTTGTTCTGCATTAATGTGTTTGTCATTGAGTGTCACCCTTTCAGGGAAAGCTGAGCTCTTCCAGTTTATAGATGAGCTTTGTGAGCAGGCCGAGTTGGAGGCCCGACAGTTTCCTGTCGGTCGTTCTGGTTTCTGAAGGCATGTCGGTGCTGAGTCTTTACACACCCGCCCTGCTTTCCAGTAACCGTAGGGATTTTATTTGCCTAAATTGGGCCGATTACTTCACCTCCTTCCTACTTGAAAGCAGGGGATCTCTGATTTCATTTACGTTGGTGGGTCTTTTCTGGTGAAATTCTGGAAGAGCAGAGGTGGGCAGAACAGTTAGCCATCCAACCTAAGGAAAAATAGGACGAACATTAATGCTTTTGAACTCGTATGACAAATTTGATGGTGCAATTGTGACACACCTTAATAAAACAGGAATTACTGGTAAATTATTTTTCTGTTTGTTTCAGAGCTTGAGTTCTCTCCTGATAGATTCTCAGATAGTAAAACTACTCTAGAAACTCACTGTTCCAGGACCATGAAGAAATGTTAATTAGGAGACAAATCCTATAAAAACTATCTTAGAACTTTGATCATAACTTATTTTTTTTAAGATTTTATTTATTTGACAGATGGATCACAAGTAGGCAGAGAGGCAGGCAGAGAGACAGTGAAGGGAAGCAGGCTCTCCGTCGAGCAGAGAGCCTGACTCGGGGCTCGATCCCAGGACCCTGGGATCACGACCCAAACCAAAGGCAGAGGCATTAACCCACTGAGCCACCCAGGTGCCCCTTGATCATAACTTATATTTCATCTTAAATTTCTTTCTTCTTCCAAAATTAAAATAAAAATTAATAACTTCTCAGAATTCTAAAAATGATGCAATGGAAGTGGTTATAGTAAGATCTACCTTTATTTTCAACTACATTAGGAACTTTCTTGAATAGAAATAAGCATGACTGTTTCACAAAGTGAAGTGAGTGGTTTTCGTGTGTTGCTTCTGGAATTGACCTCATTGCTTCCGTGATACTTCTTAGAGTGAGAATTCATCCCACAGTTGTGTTTCTCTAGAAATTATTTCTTCATGATGTGTATGTTTTTCCACAAAAGATTTGGTAGATTTTCTTAAAATAGGAATATCTCATTGTATTTACAGTATGATTCCAGCTGTTTTAGTCATACACAGATAGGTGTCCCTAATAAAGGCACCAAAACATAAACATTGCTTAGTTGGGGAATAATAAAGCAATAAGTCATCCTCCACCTTTGGCTTTCTTGAATTCTCCAGATTTTCTCTGGTGTACTTTATTACTTTTATTGCTTTATTACTGGAGCGAACTCCTGGCAGGTGAAGGCCCACACACTTGGCACAGTGTTTACCTGGGTTCCATGACCCTCTTCAGGGAGGTTCGCTCTGTAATAGATCAGGGACCCTTCACCTCGAGTCCTTAGAATCTCCAGGTCTTTGGTCTGTGAACGAAGAGACTTCCTTCCCGAAAATTGTGCTCCAGGTAGAAGAGATGCGGGTTTATCCAGAAAGACACCATACAGAGGAGTCAGTCTAATGCCATTCAGGTTCTTCTCGATCTGTCGTACTCAGTCTACCCACCATCTCCACAGCTTGCTTCTTCCCATGCCGTCCGCACCCGAGTGCATCAGAAGCAGCCCTGCTCTCCAGTAGAGGGTAGGAGACCGGTGTCTTCGGACCTCCCTTCAAGGTGGGCTAGCCAAGTGGTCAGCTGCTTTACAAATGATGCCAGACAGGAAACGACTCATCGGGTTGGCTTGAGAGCCAGTAAGAGAGCACTACTGTCTTCTCCTGTTTAGGAAGTCCAGTTAAAAAGATTTTTTATTTTTAAGGCCTTTTGGTTGTGTTTCCTCCTCCTCCTCCTCCTCCTGGACGAGCCAGAAGGTCGGAAGGGGCAGTCCTGTGCACACTGCCCATCTCATCTGACCTCTTTTTTCATGTATTGAAAAATAGTCACAAACCAAAGAAAGTTCACTAGAAAATTGGTGGCCTTTGGGGTACCTAAAAAGCAGCAGCAATATTTAAATACAAATAATGACTAGAAATGAAGCAGTTTATTAGTCAAGGGGCTAAAAGATTATAACATAGAAAGCTCAGCAGTATGATACTCCTTTAAAAAGCCACAACAACAACGAACAGCTTTAATCCTGGGATGTGCAATTAAGAGTGGGGTACGTCTGGGGCGCCTGGGTGGCTCAGTGGGTTAAAGCCTCTGCCTTCGGCTCAAGTCATGATCTCAGGGTCCTGGGATCAAGCCACACATCGGGCTCTCTGCTTAGCAGGGAGCCCGCTTCCTCCTCTCTCTCTCTGCCTGCCTCTCTGCCTACTTGTGATCTCTGTCTATCAAATAAATAAACAAAATCTTTAAAAAAAAAAAAAAAAAAGAGTGGTGTATGTCATGTTAGAACATGGAGGAATTGTCTGGTTATGTTCACCGCTGATGGTGTCTCTATTAGAATACGGGTCTTTCTCAATATATAGGAAACCAAGCCCAAGAACTCCGAGCATCAGCACTGTACCCTTGGGGGGGTATAACGCAGCTCTTCTTTTGTGAAATGTTGCATTTCCATTTCTCTCGAGGCTGCACATTTTGGTAAATGAGCTCTCCCTTCCCTTCATTTACTGTTGGCTTAGTTCTAGGAAAAGCTCCTACCCACCTGTTGATTGCACTTCAGACTCTCTTCTCTCTCCAGCCTGCATCAGCCTTTCTCTTTGACAAATAAGAAAGTTCCACAACATGTGGAGAGGATGCGGCATCCGTGTTAGCCTCCTGTGATGGGGGCTGGCACCTGGTCCATTCCGTACACATAGCAGGTTACCCTGACGAGGTTTACGATGCTGCAAATGGCTGTCATATGAATTCAGTTCATTATTTTCAGTTTTGCTGTAGTTTATTATTTTCCTAAGGTTAAAAATAATCTGAAGGATTCTGTATGGAGGAGGTAAGTATTTTTGAATAGCATTATTTGAACTTTTTTCCTTAAATTATTTTTTTTTAAGATTTTATTTATTTATTTGACAGAGAGATCACAAGTAGGCAGCAAGGCAGGCAGAGAGAGAGGAGGAAGCAGGCTCCCCGGTGAGCAGAGAGCCTGATGTGGGACTCACTCAATCCCAGGACGCTGGGATCATGACCTGAGCCGAAGGTAGAGGCTTTAATCCACTGAGCCACCCAGGCACCCCTTAAATTATTTTTTAAAGCTTTTTCTTTTTTATTTGAGAGAGAGAATGAGATAGAGAGAGTATGAGCAGGGGTAGGGGCAGAGGAAAAGCAGACCCCCTGCTGAGCAAGGAGCCCATGTGGGACTTGATGCCAGGACTCCAGGATCATGACCTGAGCTAAAGGCAGTTGCTCAACTGACTCAGCCACCCAGGCGCCCCTCCTTAATTATTTTTTAAATGCCTTTATACACTTTAAAGTATGATGTTAGGATATCTTGAAGCTATGTAGCTGTTGTGAGGAACTCATTTCTTTTACAATGACATTTAATAAGAAGAAAACGGTATCTTGTATAAATTACATGGATTTGTTTTCTGATTTTTATAGGAGTAAATATGTCACAAAATGAAGTACACTTTTGGGTTTATTCATGCATCCAATAAATACCCAGTGGGAGCTTTTTAGAGAGGCATTCTTGTAGATTCTGGGACTCTTACAGTCATCAAAAGAGACTATCCCCTTTCGGAGCTAGAATTCTCATGGAGTAGATGGAACATAAGACAATGGATATGTAATCAAGTATCCATACCGATGCGTGCGAAGAAGAAAAATAAAGCCAAACATGAAGGGAGTTTAACTGACCACATTATGAGACAGAAAGTATCTATTGATCTCTTTGTATCAGGCAGTATTGAAAACTCTACACATCCTGACTCCTTTTATATTCCAACAATGTTAGGTGCTAGGCACCTTTAAAATCATTGCAGTCTTATTTACAGGTCGGGAAGCTACGATAGAGAAAGTAAAGAACTTGCCCAGTGGCTAGACGCAGGCAGTACTCATGCCCAGGCTGTCTGGCTTCCGGGTCCCAATTTTGTATTTAAAAATTTTCAGATAACAAGAAAACAGAAACAATAGTATGACCCACACACATGCACCCTTCACCTGGTTCTTTTTTTTTTTTTTTTTAAAGATTTTATTTATTTATTTGACAGAGATCACAAGTAGGCAGAGAGGCAGGCAGAGAGAGAGAGAGGAGGAAGCAGGCTCCCTGCTGAGCAGAGAGCCCAATGCGGGGCTCGATCCCAGGACCCTGAGATCATGACCTGAGCCGAAGGCAGTGGCTTAACCCACTGAGCCACCCAGGCGCCCCCTTCACCTGGTTCTTATATGACCACGTCTGCTTCCTCTCTTCTGTAGTCTGTGCTGTGCTGAACCTGCTGGAAAGTAAATTGCAGAAATTTTCATTATAAGTTACAATTCACCGGTAGATATCTAACTATATGTGGTATAAGAATAAGGACCTCCTCCTACATAATCCTCATCTCACTCAAGACCCAGAGGTAATATTATGCTGGTCACAGGTGTTCACATTCCCTCGGTGTAACTCCTGCTTACTGCCTTCTGCCTCTCTCATCTTTTCTTGGTTTCAATACTTCATTATAGATAGAATGAATGAATGAATGAAAACACTAGAGACGGCTTTCATGTTCATATCATTCTCATAATCAGCCCTGATTGGTCATTGAAGACAGAATCTCAGAAAACTGTGTTTTCTGGAAAACCTGTTTATTATTCATCAGGCAGCTATGGGCAACCCAAAGGAAGATTAAAAACCAGGCTAGTGAGCTGTCATGTGAGTCAGGGGGTGAGCATGAGGTTATCTCTTCCAACGTCAGGATGTCCAGTCTTAAGAAAGACACATTGGCTTAGGTGTTAGCAAAGTCAACTGGGAAGGAAGAGCTGGTCAAAGCCTCAATGGGTTCCATCCCCTGGGGTATAGATCAAGGAATCTTTTCATAAGAAGAATCACCTGTGGGCCCTCCTCCTTGTAGTGGAGGGGGTTGACTAAGCCAAATCTCTCATTTCATACTTTCCAGTGCACGGACTGGCCCCCACCATTCTGATCTTACACTTTAGATTTTATAGCTTTCGTGTGAATGCTGAGTACCAACACTGTGTTTATCCCAACTCAGATTCCCATTCCTGGGGATTGGACTTTGGTCTTAAGCACAATAATCACATTCACAGAAGTGCTTCAGCATTTAGGGTGCTGTAAAAACATTGCTCACGCACCCTTGGGGTTCGTCATTTGACGTTGCAGTTCCATGTGCCTGCTTTTTGGCCATCACCCAACGATCTCTTGGTTTTCTTAATTCCAAGTGTATTTACTTTCTATTCTTTAACCCTCAAGGATAGCGTGAGTTTGGTTCTTATAAAATTTCCCTAAATAGGCATGGAGCTGAGCTCTACCACTCAGCCTGGTTTTGGATTATCTTCAGTGTTGAACAGCTTGTTGTTTTTGGAACTTACAATTGTATGAAGGTAGATTAATATAAACACTATCTAAACTCAGAGTCTGGGGGAAGTAAGATGTGATGTTGTGCCCTGTTTCCATGAGTTTTCATTCACTGGAAATCCTTTATGAGATTAAAGTAAATTCACTTGACTGGTCTAGCAGGGTGTATTAAATTTGGGAAAGAGCCCATCCCCAAAATAGGTTCCAGGTTTGCTAATATATGAGGTGTGGTTTGCCATTGTTTGAATTTGTGAATTTTTTTTTTTTTAACTTTAAAACCTTCCAAAATGGTAAAGTGCCGACAAGATTATATCTTTAGAGAAGCATACTTCCTGTAACAATTAAATTTTTTCTTCTCCCTTTAGTGTACCAACTCCCATACAAAAATGTATTCTGGGAAACTTGACTCAACCATACTGATCCATTTAATGTTTTTAGTGTTTAGACTACACTGAGAGAAATAGCTTCATGTTTTGAGAAATTTCCGTACTTAATCCCGAGAGGGGTTCCTGGTGGACATCACGTGGCAGGGGTGATTTCTTATCACCAACTTGATTGGTATCATTTTACAGAAAATTTCCTCACTGTTAAGTGTGACTCAGTGGTTTTTGGTAAATTTGTAGTCATTGTAACAATTTGTAGTCATCTAGTTTTAGAACATTTCTATCCCCCACCCCCGATTCTCTCTTACCTATTTATGGCTAACCCTCTGCCCCCAGGGAACCCCTGTTGTGCTTTTTATCCATATAAATTCCTACAGTTACCTTTTCTCTAAAAATTAAGGAGGGACATTTTTAATTATTCCCTATGTTACCTTGAGAATAGCTTTATTCAGCATACTGTATATCTCTTCATGTGTGAACAGACGGTGCCTACTGATGGCAACACAAGAGTCTAGACTCCCATTAAGCATGTGCTCCTAGGTCAGAATCATTCTGTCCTGAGTTGATGCAACCGTCTTTTTCAGTAAACAGCGATTGGCAGTAAGTACCCCCCATCACGTGACTAGGCATGTAAAATACGTGACGTCCTGAGGACTTCAGAGCTCTCATGTCCAGTGGGCTTGTCTGCTTCAATAGGAGTTCGTTTAGGAAGAGGTCATTCTTTCTGCATCCACAGGTACAGCTTAAAGAAGCCATTGAAGAACTTCCTGGCAAACTGGACACCGAATTAGCAGAATCAGGATCGAACTTCAGTGTTGGACAGAGACAACTAGTGTGCCTCGCCAGGGCCATCCTCAGGAGAAACCGGATATTGATCATTGATGAAGCGACAGCAAACGTGGATCCAAGGTACAGAACTGAAGTCCCTGGACCCTGGAATTCAATTTTTAAATGCGGTCGGTGAGAAACATTTCATGATGCTCAGAAATGTTTCTGAGCGTTCTCTTTGCTCCCAAGACACCTCTTGATAACATTAATTCTAGAAAACAGAGGGAGATGCCAAAATGAGTGATAACAGTGTGAATGGTTTTGGAAGGAATCCTAACAGAGCTAGTTGCCTAAATTCAACTCCTTTAAGTTTCAAGCAGTTGGAGGGAAGAATATTTTATGTCATTATATGCAAAATAGGACATTTCTAAATAGATATTTTGATACTCAGTTTTTTCAACAAGATCATGTCTGTGATTTTTTTTAAAAACATTATGAAAATGTCATATGATTGTTTTAAGTCTTAAGTCTGCTTTTCCTCATCTACTGAAATAAATACAATTCCTTTTGTTCCAGAACTGACGAATTGATACAAAAAAAAATCCGTGAGAAATTTGCCCAGTGCACCGTGTTAACCATTGCCCACAGGTTGAACACCATTATTGACAGCGACAAGATCATGGTAAGACTCTCACCTGTGGCATTCCAGGTGTTTCCATTAATGTTCAGTTTTTCAACTTAACCATCCGTGTACAGCCTGATAGAAACCTCCAATAAGTTCGTTTTTGCATTCATTTTTCTGCTTATCCCTGACAATAACTTAAATACTTAACTGTACCTTCAGAATATAAAATTATATAATAATTTCTTATTTCCATATTAAAAGTTTTTTGAATTGTCCTTTTTCTGTATGATGGTCAGCCATGGAAATACTTCAAATCCAAGATCTGGCCTCCTCTTACAGCGGGTAAAACAGTCATTTTCACTGTGTCACAGTTGTTTCAGTATTTTGGATTCTCCTAATCAAAAAATTAGCCTTCATTTAGGCTGCCCGTTGGTTTTTGGGTAAGTTGCAGGATTTCTCGGCTGTTGGGATGTTCACATGATGTAGCATCAGAGGGGAGTCTGAGAAGAGAGGCTCTGGTCAGAAACACAATGTATTTCAACAGAAAGGATTTAATGTAGGGGATTTAACGTAGGAATTGGATGGCTGAGAACGTGGAAGGGAAACACGGGGTTAATAATTTTAGGAAGCAGCTACTGAGCCTCAGGACAGATTTCTGGACCCACGAACTCAGAGGAGAGTCCCTAAGGACTCCTGTGCTCAGACCTCCAAGGAGAGCCACTGCCCAGCGGCAGGTCACGTCTGTGAGGTGCACCAAGAAGCTCGTTCTCAGTGTGTGTTCTCATGGAAGATGGGGGCTGGCACCAGTCCCCAGGCGATGCTGCAGGGTGGCATAAGCCAGGGAGACCTTTGGCTCCGTGTCCCACCGTCAGGGCCCCCCAGTCCTCCTTGCCGGGGGAACCCAACAGCGCACCCACTGACCAAGGTCTCTGACCTGGGGTCTGCAGAAACCCAGCCCCAGCCTCTCACACGAGAGTGCAGGAAGAAAGGCACATCTGGGCCCGAGAGGCTAGGTGACCAGCCAGCAAATCTGCCACACAGTGGATCAGGCAACCACACACGTGA
This sequence comes from Mustela nigripes, assembly GCF_022355385.1. Classification (NCBI taxonomy): domain Eukaryota; kingdom Metazoa; phylum Chordata; class Mammalia; order Carnivora; family Mustelidae; genus Mustela; species Mustela nigripes. The sequence goes on along the minus strand of NC_081571.1, from coordinate 70,025,845 downwards.
GAAGCTCCAAGCTTTGGTCTCTAGACCTTGACTGGCTTTTTCTTTCTTAGTAATTCGGGCTTTCCTTCTTTTTCTTTCCTTTTTCCCTTCCTCGAGGCCTCCCTTTGGTCTCTATCTTCCTCTCTTTTTTTCTTCTGTCTCCTTTCCCTCTGTTGCTTGCTCAGGTTCAGTAAATCCTAGAATGTGGCTTTATAAGATGATAAGAAAGTCATCCCTCAAAGGCAAAGCCTTTGTATGCAAATGATTCCAAGGAATGGGAGTTATTTTCAGGCTGCCTCTCCACCTGTGGCAACAGGCTGACTTTCTGCCCATTGTCACCAGACACTACAGTGACTCTTTGATTAGTGGTGAGGAAGGAAATAGATAAAGAAGGCCTATACAGTGCGTGAGAGACAAACAGATGGGGTTAACCAGTGATTTTGATGGTCTGGACTACGTAGGTTAATAATTCATAATAAACAATTAGTAATATCCAAGCTTCCTTATGTCTGGTGAAAATGGAGCTGTCTCTTTAGACTTTTGGGGGCAGTTTCTGGAATATTGCCTCCCAGCCTGCTTCCTATGCATTACCAGACGGGATGGGGGTGGTGGAAGGGGGCACTGAGAACACCCCAGACTCTCCACAGTGAAGCAGTGCCTTCAACCTTGGCACTCCCAGACCCGGACATGTATGGAATGAGCTCTGACGAGGCAAACAACAAGAGTTGGGTATTCCCAACCAAAAGGATGCTTTGGTTTTCAAGCAATGTGGCCAGTCTGGATTAGAATGTCACGGGAGGAAGCAGATCACCCCAGCTGTGGTGGTCCACAATGGCGGGACAGTGACTCTTAGATTCCGGAAACATTTAGCATCAAGCATCCTTAGTCCTCCGTTTTGTGTTCTTGAATGGGAACTGGAAAAATAACCTGTCATTTCTGTTTGTTTCCTGTCACGTTGTTCTCGTCTCTCGGCATCGTATGTTACAGGCTGTCCCCGGAAGCGACCTTCCTCCACAATAAATGAGTGATGCCGTGACGTTTCCCTGTCTGACACACTTTGTCAGGCCTTGGGGGAGGCAGGAAGCTGGCTTGATCTCCAGTTCATTTGGGGTCCCGTCCAAAAAAAGCCCTTGCTCCTAAATCTACCCTATAGAGTTAGTTTTGGTGTTTGGTCTGACGACAGGGATGGTAGCAGCTCCTTTGTGTCGCCTCAGACTCAGACTTCCTTGGAGTATTGTGGCCTTGGAATGTGTGATCAGTTAGGGAAACAGCAATGGACAGAACCTGGCACATTTGTTTGCTGGTCGTTCCTAAATCCTACCCATCAGTGCCTGACCCACAGGTGAGAACTTTTCTGTATCCCCTTAACCAGTCAGCTTTATTGCTATTCTCAAAACATGCTCATTTGTGGAATGCTCTCCTACCAGTATCTCCCGGTAAATTTTGAGAACCTCAGATTTTTCTCTCTCCGTCATTGTCTTTGTCCACAGCCTTCATAGGGTTTTGCAAAGCAATTTACAGTCCCTCCCTTCCTTTCCAGCCTGGCCTTACTCTGTTCTCCCTCATTCCTTAAAGAGGGAGTTAAAACCACATAGGTAACCTGTCAGTTGCCTTTCAGTTTGGACTGGATGATGGCGGCTCAGGTTAAGGCATTGCTGGTGCCTTGGGTTGCTGAGATGGCTGGGTTGGTGGCCGATAAAGGACCACTGGTTGAGCCTGGAACATGAGGGAAGGGGCCTGAGATCCCGGGGAGTTGGTGAGACTGAGGGACAAGTCAGTTTGGAGATGGGAAGTGCAGGGTTCTCTTTAGAGCCTGTGGCCTGTGCCTGGAAGGCCTTTATTTTCCATGGTGGCCTCTGTCTGTTTCCATGGGGCTGCCGCTCCCACCAGGAGAGGTGACTCGGCCACTAGCTCCCATCGCGGTCAGAGCTGGTTTTGACTGCTGACTCCTTTGACAGGAACGGCCGGAGGGGACCTCAGGGAATCCCTCTGGCATGCGTTCCCTAGCTTCCTTGATGGGGAGCTGTCCTCTGTGCTCTGTCCACTCCAGGTGGAAACCTTCTGTTTTATTCTAGAGCATCTGATATCCCATTGGCTTCCGGTCCAGCGAAACACCATGATTCGTGTTCTTTTCTTGAACCTTTGATTTGGGGAGCAATTCTTCTTTTCTTGCTAGCTTTAGAAATACCCATTTCCTTTCTAAAAAGCAAGCGATGGTCTGTTCTGTTATTCTGAAAGCTGTAGGGGCATAAAGACGTGTCCATCAGCCGCAAGGCCCGCTGCTCAGGAGAGGGGTGGAGGGTGGCCGGCCTCGGGGAGCGACTGGGGAGGTGACGGATGCTAAGGAAGGGCATAAGCAACAGCCCTGTCATCGTAAAGTCGTGTAATTGTGCGCACTCGCGGTGTCATAATTACATTTTGTCGCACTGGTGAATACTTCTGCACAAAGACATATGGATATTGTTTTGTTTACTGTCAGTAAATCAAACAAAAGACTTGTTGGGAAACAACTGTGACCTAATTAATAGCTTTGTTTATGTGTTGGCTCTCCAAAGGGATTTGCCCAGTTTTGGTTCATTAAGCGCCATTAATGTGTTAGGCTTACAATTCTATTTTACAAAGATGTTCTCCAATTTTAACTTTATTAAACATGATGTAGTCGTCGTGACAGCTAATTTAATCTTCCTCATTGCTCAGTTGCCACAAAACAGTGGAGCAAGACAGACAAATTAGAAATCCTCTTTCTCCTAATACTCACCACTGGTTCTGCGTTAAAGACGGCTTCTTCCCTGTTGCTGGAGGATTAGCTGGTTACTGGTGACCTTTCTTCTCTTCAGCCAGGGCGACAGCTTTTTCCTCTGGTCCCCGCGTCCCCGAAGTCCAGATAGCATCCCTGGACTCCCCCCGGCAGCGGGAGCAAAGCAGGCGTCCACTGCCCACCACTGCTGCCTGCCGTCTGGGTTCAGCATCTTCACTGTCAGGAGTCCGGGCGTTCTGCAGAGCGATGGCCGGGGCTGAGAAGCCCGGAGTCCTCCTCTTCCGTTCACAGGCCATGCTATGGTCTTACAGTCTTTACCTTTCTTCCTAAACTCCTGCCCCTGTGGAGTAGAGTTTTTCCCAGAGAAATCAATCCTGACACTGTTGTAACATACCCACCTGGAAGAGCACAGAAGCACAGCAGAGCTACCTGGAGTTTAAATTAAATCCCGTTTTTCACCTTTCTGGAACTTTCGCTTCAGGGAGCCTCCGTATGCAGCCGCAGTTAGAACATTCCGGAAGAGAACAGCTCCTTAAATACTCGAATCCAGGTTTTCAGAGAGAAAAATAATGACTCGGAAGGTCGAAAGCACAATCTGGGAGACGAAATCCTTGGGGGGAGGAGGTGGGTGCTTACAAGCAATGGCGAGAATTAGGGGGGAGCAGCTCCCCCACTGTGACCTGGCCTTCGCTTCCCCGGATGACAGTGGTTGACCATTTCAAGACCGAAGAAAGGATTCTGAGTAATACTCCCCACGGTGTCTTATCGCAGAGATCACAGGCATCCGTCTCAGCAGGGAGGGACCCAGCTTCCACGGCTGGGAAACTTACCATCCCTCTGCCTCTTCAGTGCAGGCCACTGAACGCAGAGGTCCGAGACTCTGACCTTCCCACTCCGCTGGCTGCTAAGTGGAATTTCCCTGAGTTGCTCGTTGCCATGTTGAAAACTGTCCCGGGCACCTCTTTGCTGTTGTCAGGTTTCTCTTCTACCCTGACCCGTACTGCCCACCACCCCCCGCCCCGGCCCCACCTCTCCCTGCAGCCACCCCGCTGTTGCTGATGGCATCCCTCCGTTTAAACATGGTGAGATTATTTTGCAATGGGTCCATTTAATTTTTATATCTAGGACAGGTACCTGGAATATCTGTGGATTCACAGGCCTGAGAAGCACATTTTCATTGAGTTTATGTAACTGACTGACTCATCCAATACAAAGTGTTTCCCTTCGCCTGCTAGAGAGCTCGAGTGATTTGAGGTTGGCGTTCCTGGAAAAATGCTGGTGCCGTGGGATTTGCTCGCACACCCGCTCGGAGCTGTGGTTTAACTCGGGCTATAGGAGGGTTGGGGGCACCTGGGGTGATCACAGGAGGCTTTCTTTCAGATATAAAAGATGTTAAAAATAAAATCTCAAAATTTGACCTGTTTTTCTGTACTTAAAGTCTGGAGCTGCTTTGTGTTTCCTTGCTCTGAAAGACCTGGAATCTTTGCTCAAACCAGTAAATGGAAAGGCGAAGCGGGTACAATTGCGTTCCTGGACTTTTTTCCGTCTGCATCCCCAAGGGGGGCTCTGTAGACCTGAGTCTTGGTGGCTCCACACTCTTGTTTCTGCCAGTGCTCCCTCCTCTCCGACCGCCCCTTCTCTCGTTTCTCTTTTCCGGTGTGTGAGATAAGAGTTTCAAGCCTCCGTCCTCAACCCTGGTCTGGTCTGTCTGTTCCTCAGGTGCCTCTCTTGCCCACTCAGCAACCTCAGGGACCTGGCCCTCTGAGTCTCTGTCCCTGGTCCTGCAATCCCCAGATCCCATCACCTTAGTCCCAGTGCCAGCCACACCCCAGAGTCCTCTCAGCTACGCTACTGGGCAGTCACGCCATCATGCCCCATATTTAGTTTCCATTGTATTTCACTCGGAGTCCACATGTATCTTGCATGTCCTACATACCAAGGACAACGCCGCGGTGTGGAGATGCAACAGTGGAAAGGGAAACCATGGCCTCCTGCCCTTAAGGAGCTGACAGGCTCAACTCCAGACCTCTCGACCCATGTTCTCTGTCTCTGGAATGACCCCTCTCCACCCCCCAGCCCCACTGCTGCATGTCCAAGCCCCCCCGCCCTTCTTTCAGGCTCGGCTTCGCACGCTTTCTCCATCTTGAAGCTTGTCCTCAGAACCCGTGGCCAGAAGTCAAACTCTGGCTATCAAACTCCCCCTTGTGCTTTTTTTTTTTCCTTGCCTTTATTGACATTTGAGGACTTTTTTCTCTTTCTCTCAGTATAGATTCCAGAAAATCAGGGGTTGTGACTTATATATCTTTGGCCTCCCGCATAGCATAACTCATAATGACGTGAATGCAGTTAAGTATGCAAGAGGTGTTTGCTGAATAAATTCAGGAATTAATGAAAGATTACTTATTTTCCTCAAATGTGTTTTTGGCATGTATTACTTGCGCTTTATTCGTCCTAAAAGTTTCATAAAATTGGTTTTCTTTTTCTGTGAGTATCTGCCAGGGACACAGTAAATAATTTGAGCCCTGAGCATAATAAAAATGCAGTGGAAAGCGGACAGGGGGAAGTGTTTACGTTTATAGGCATATTTTCCTAAATTATAAAAAGTTAATCTATGATACTATCCATAAGGAATGGTATCTTAGAAAATTGAATGTTAAAATTCTCATCTCCCTTATTTTGCTTTCTGATAATAAATAATCCAAGTGTCTTTCTCTGGGAAAGAATAGGGATTCTGGGTTTGAATCCCACCTCCGCTCTCTTTTTGATTTTGTAGCCTGAGCCAAAGGACTCAACACAGTAGCGCCTCAGTCTTTATCTCTGCCTGTGGGTTTCTGGACACAATGTGTCTCGCTCAGCTTGGAATTCCCTGTTCCTAGAACAGTGCTTTTGGTATTGGGTGTCAGTATTTCTTGGGTGGGTAGATGGATGGATGGATGATGGATGGGAGAGTGGAAGGTAAGAAGGAAGGAATGATAAGTGGGTGGATGGAAGGAAGGAAGCGCAAGGAAAGGAATTAAGTACCTTGTCCACCTTGAGATTTAACAATGATGTCTCTAAAGCATGTAATACAATGAGTGTTCAATCCACAGCTGTTTTTATCCTTTTCAAATTCAAAAGATCACTATTTTAGTTATGGGATGGGTTTTGGGGTTTGTTTGGTTTTTTTCATCTTAAGGTAGTCATTCTTTGTTACATTGCTTTTATATTTACTATTTATAAGGCTCAAAGTATTTTGACCCAAATAGCCTTTTGGTAATTGATATTGTTAATCCTGTTGCTTTTTTGAAAGCACACATTTTTTTTTCTGGCTCTGCCTTTTCAGATACTGGTCAAGTCTGGGAACTAGTCATCTCCGTGGCATTTGTGTGTTTTCAGACAATATGGGAGGAAATGGAAAATTTACTATTCACTCAAAAATGTGAATAGAGTAGGAAGTTGGACAAGGACAAATATCAGTAATACTTTCATTCCATTAAAAATTAGGTGAAGTCTTTATAGTTGGAGAACTCATTTTCTGCCAAGTCTGAATCGTTTTTTTTTTTTTAAGTCGTTGCTTTTGCAAGAATATAAAGTTCTTCATTGTATGAAGTAATTTGATTCACTTATTTACTTAGTCTTCAAGCATGAGAGAAACCTGTATTTTACAATGGCTTTTTCTCTTCTTCAACATCAGGAGGAGTGGTTATGCTCTCTAATGCTATGCTTAAGTAAAATTACACATTCGGGGCATCTAAATTGGCATGCCAAATTATAGGACATTTTAATTATTATGTGGATGTGACAGATTCAATTATTCTTGAACTCTTTTGAGAAAGCTGCCCTTAGCAGTGATTCACAGAAGTAAACAAAAGATTAACAGGAAAATGCCCTTTATGAGACTTAATACATGTTTCTGATTAAATACCACGGGATGGAATTAACTGCAGTCCCTAGATGTGGACAAACAGCCCACGTCCTGCTTGGAGTTCCTGCCGAATCCCCTTAAGATAAATTTACTCTAAATACCACCGAAATGATGAAGTACCACTTAGCATCAGGACTGTTTTCCTAGGTACATCATTTGGGGCCAATTGTCTCAGCCTCTTTCTTCCCTCCCCGACCATTAACCAGAGCTACTAATAAGTAGAAATGGAGAGTTAAGAGCCCCTTCCTCTCCCTTTCAGTTTCCAATTAGTGGACATATTAATGAGCAGTAAAGTGGCTGAAAGGCCGGCCCTTGGAAGAAAGAGAGAAAAGGAAGCGGGGAAGATAACTGTGAAAACAATACTCAGATCTTCTGTAACTGAGATTGGGTTGCCCCCGTGGACTGTGCGGGCCATGATCGCTGGAATTTGGAGCTCAGTTTCTTAATTACTTCTTTAGTCTTATCCAGAGAGAAAATTGGATTTCTAGAGATTTCTTCTATGCGGAGCAATTAGGCTAAAAGCTGCTTAGGTGGCAGCTCTTTGAGCCGATCTTTCGCTCCTAGAATAATAAGCTCCAACGAAAGCCAACTTCAAGATGCCCCTTACTCTCGCTGATGGGGGTATTTTGTCCCCTCTTACGGCTGCCCTATTCCAGGACCCTAAAGAAATTCCAGAAGAACTGTCTTCTTTTCCAGATACTGCTCAGATCCTGTCAAGGCCGCTCGGCAGTGAATCTGCCGTCAGGTCACCTCCGTCTGGTCTGGATGACATCACCCTACTTTGTAGATAAATTGATTTTGATTTTCTTAAATCAAGAAATTTCCCAGGTCTGAATGTATGTATAAATGGCCCTCAAAGCTCAGAGTCTGAGAGCTAAATGCACTAACTAATAACAACCCAAAATGCCTTTGGCGGAATATAAAATGCCACAGGACTGCTGAGTGCCCATAATCACAGTCTAAAACTTTCATTTTCTTCCTTTCCTATAACATTATAATAATAAAAGGTCGGGCCAGGCCTTTGTCTGCCTAGTAAAACAGGGTTATCAAACCATTT
>NC_081571.1:69981838-70017747 GCF_022355385.1 Mustela nigripes | reverse complement strand
GCAGAATGAAGAAAGCCTGTTTCACAAGATGGTACAGCAGCTGGGCAAGGCAGAAGCTGCTGCCCTCACCGAAACAGCAAAACAGGTGAGCCCGCCGCAAGGAGTGGTAATTAAAGTTCATCGCAGCCGTTCACCCTCGCAATCTGGCACCAGGGGTGCCGTAACAAGCACCCTGTGCCCTTTTCAATTATAAGCCTTCAGAGACAACGCTTCATGACTGGGTCTTAACAACATGTCCCGGGTTGAAGTCAGGTCTGCTGAGAATCGGCAGAATCGGTGGGGGAGAGGGGAGCCACAGGTGTGCAGGGTTACTTGTGCCCGCAGTTCGGGATGCTCAGGTGCACGGGCACGTGGGGGCGCTTGGGTGCATGGGCACGTGGGCCTGTTCTGTACACTGTGGGTTGCTCAGGTGCGCCGGCCTCTGTGCCCACCTGCAGAGAGAGACCAGATTCTAAAGATTTCCCATGTTCGATTCTGGGGGGTACAGATTCTCCTGTGGCACAGAATGTCCGTGTTTTGCAGACCAGTTACATTTCAATCTAGCGGCTGCCCACCTCTGACATGCAAATGTGGTCAAGGCACGTCCAGGATATTTGGAAGAGTTTGGGGAAAAAGAAATATGGGATATTTTCGGTCTAGTCTAGAAAGAGCCAGTTCTAGAAAAATCCAGCTATGTGTAGGTGGCTTTTCTGTTTCATGATTTGTAAAGAAAACTACATGATATGGGTACTTCCTGCCCAGGTTCCTCCCTGATTCTTGGTTGTTTAGAATCAGGCCTCGTTCCAAAACCTGTGCTTCTTCTGCCTTGTGGAGGATGAATTCGCCGTTTGAATGATCAAGAATCTGTACTGTCTTAATGCTGTAGTCTGAGTGGTGCTTGAAGGTTTACAAAGCATTTTTAATAGAGATGATGGGTGTGAAAGTACCAAGCACTGTGTTTGGTGAGAAAAAGTGAATAAAATCCAGATTATCTGGTATCTTTCTAATAACAGTATTGAAGGATCTCATTGTACAGGTGTGATGTGAAAACTGAGGGCTGCTTTCAGGGACTTAAGCTATTGTCTGGCATCACTTGTAACTTTCTGATACAAGGTGGGAATTGGATTGATAGAAACATAGAAGAAAGAAAGGAAAATCAGGTGTTCTTGCCATTTGAGATGCATGGAACCAACAGTCTTCTGAGGTTTCCCATCAGAAGTCTTCATCTGGGGCATTTTAATTATGGATACATTTTTCTTTTTACTTTATTTATTTATTTATTTATTTGCACTGTGGGGAGAAATTACTTGTGTAATATCTTAAGTATCTGGAGGAAATCTGTCCTAGGATTTAATAGTACTTGCGTATAAGAGATTTATCTAAAACACAGCTTGAATTCTCTTCTGTCTCTGCTTCATCTCACCCGTCCTTAGAAACGAAGATCTGTGCTTCCATTATTTGTAAGGGATTCCTTTGAATTCTGCTTTCGTCCTCAAAAACTATTCAGTAAATGTATGTATGTGTGCACAGTACTGTGCTGGGAACTCACGTGTCAGAGTTGTGCCTTAGTCATCTCCGGTATATACCCCTGAACTGAGAAGAGCAGAGATTTTCCGTCTATGTGCTGAGCCTCTGGAGCCGCAGGATGAGGCTTAGATGTCACATGCCATGCCCTGTAGCCTGCTAGAGCTTGTCTCTTCCTGGTGCTGATTTAAGAGGCTGAGATTTCGAGAGGGGAAGGACATTGCTTGAATTCACACAGCTGGCTGAATAACTAGGAGATTCAGAGTTCAAACCGAGGGTCAGGGACAAGGAAATCTGTACCCTGAACTTTTCATAAATACCTACATTGTATGTGAAGGTAGAGACGCTACACTTGGAGCCCTGTGTTGCTTTTATGCCTGAAATGCAGAGTGTTTTCATCTAGTGTCTCCCAGGGAGCCCTTCCCTCCTAATACCCAGTCAGTCAGTCACTGGGGATCCCCTGTATCATCTACTCATGAAACAGCCAGGAATCTCACAAACCCCTTTGTTCTTTGACCTCAGGCAGTTCACATCAAACAGATGGGTCCCCACCTACGTGTCAAAGCCTCCATCTTAAAAATGTGTTATCACTGTATATTATCAAGACGTTGAGTAATGAGAAATAAATCAAAGATAGTTCCAGATAACATAAGACAGTATATATTTGAACACCCTCGCTTTACAAATGAGGAAACTAAGGCCCCTTATAAGGAAGATAGCCCTAACTTACGTTAACTCTAGTTTGTAGCAGACACAGAAGTAGAAATCTGTCCTTTTAACATGTTTTAGTGCAAGTGAAAGGTACGTACAGAAATGTTCATAGGTAGCAGAGTTAGAAATCTTGTGGTACCTAGTCCAGTAATCATACACCTCATTTAACAATATTTTTTTTTTTTAAAGATTTTATTTATTTATTTGACAGAGAGATCACAGTAGGCAGAGAGGCAGGCAGAGAGAGGGGAAGGGAAAGAAGCAGGCCCCTGCTGAGCAGAGAGCCCGATGTGGGACTCGATCCCAGGACCCTGAGATCATGACCTGAGCCGAAGGCAGCGGCTTAACCCACTGAGCCACCCAGGCGCCCTCATTTAACAATATTAATGGTGTTACATTTGGGTAGTTCTCTGTGTGTATTTCTTGCTCTATTATATTTTTTAAATTTAAATTGAATTAATTAACATATAGTGTATTACCCAGTTACCCAATCCCCCTACTGTTCTCCCTTCCGGCAAAGCTCAGTTTGTTTCCTGTGGTTAAGAGTCTCTTACGGTTTACCTTCCTCTCTGATTTTGTCTTGTTTTTATTTTTCCCTCCCTTCTATGATCTTCTGTTTCATTTCTCAAATTCCACATATGAGTGAGATCTAGTTCCATGCATGTCATTGCAAATGGCATGATCCCCCCCCTTTTTGATGGCTGAATAATATTCCATTGTGTGTATGTATATATTATACATACACACAATGGAATATTACACACACCACACACACACACACACACACACACACACACTACATCTTCTTTATTTACTCAGCTGTCAATGGACATCAGGACTCTTTCCATCGATTGGCTATTGTGGGCATCACTACTATGAACATTTGGGTGCATGTGCCCCTTCGGATCACTGCATTTGTATCCTTGGGGTAAATACATAGTAGAGCAATTGCTGGGTCGTAGGATAGCTCTATTCTCACCTTTGAGGAACCTCCATACTGTTTTCCAGAATGGCTGAACCAGCTTGCAGTCTCCTATTTGGGCCCTTCTTGATCATTTATCTTACACGGCTCTCACATGTATGATTTCATTTCATCCTCATGGCGGTTCTTTCTTATCCCAAATCTCAGTTCATGGATGAGGAGAATGGATCAAGGACTCACCTGGGGCCACAGAGCTGGTCAGTGGAGAGCAGAGGGCGAATTGCTGGGTGGGGCAGAGAGCTGCTCCGGTCCATGTGTTAAGTTTCAAAACCCTGCTTCTTTTCTTATGAGTTGTCCAATGTGAGGCTAGGTTCTCCTAAAGGCAGAACATCCCCGTGGGATTTCAGTACTGCCACTGGCTCAGATCCAGTCTCTGGAGAGATGTAAGGACATACATGCCCCAGTTCTCACCCCATTTGAGTATCTTCTTGACATTACTTCTGCATATGCTTGGTCTTCTTAGAACAGGTGGTCAGATGGTCAGCTTTTTAAAATGTGTGAGCATCAAATATCAGTGCATCGCAGAGAATGATAACAGCAGGCAGATTAGCGTAAGTCAACAAGCCTTCCACTCCTAAGAGACTGGAGTTCATTCCTTTGACAAGAAAACTCAGCATCTAGGAAAAGGGACTTCCAAGTCATGTTTTCTTGACATATAGATATTTTTCTGAAAATATTGGTGTAGGCAGGCTTAATCATTCTCTGATTGACCCTCATAAATGAGCCATGAAATAGTAGAGAAAGTATTTTTTAGGTACATAAAGCTGAAAGGTGCATTAGTGTCTTAAAGCAACAGAAATGTATTTCTCACAGTTCTGGAATCTGGAATTTTGAAACAAGGTGTCTCAGGGTTGGTCTCTGAAACATCTCTCATTGGCTTGTAGGTGGCCATCTTCTCCCTTTGTCTTAGCGACATGGTCTTCCCTCTGTGTGTATCTGTGTCCTAACCACCTCTCATACGGGTACCAGTCAGAATAGATTAGGACCCACCGATGTGACCTCATTTTAACTTAACTGACCCTATGTTCACATACCAGTCCCATTCTGACGTATTGAGGGGTTAAGATTTCAACATAGAAATTTTGAGGGGACACAGTTCAGCCCATAACCAAGGGTGAATGCCCATCATTCATTCTCTTCCATGGTGAAACAGACCTAATTACGGTTTTTTGGAGTTTTTTGTTCCCAGTGTGTAACAGGTGCCATTTTATCCATTTGTGAAATCACCAGATACAGCCCCAAAGTCAGGAAATCCTGATATCCTACGCCCTATAAGCCTGGACCAGTTGGAACAGATGGAAGAAATGCTCAGCAGCCCCATGGTCCTGTATGTCTTCTGAGATCCCTGAGCCTCTCGGGGTCCTTATTTGCTGTGCTGGGGTTACAGTACTGCCTCACTCATCGTGCTCTTACTACAAGGACCAGATGAGATGGTGTATACTTACCTGCTTTGAAGAATACAGAGCATTTTACAAATAGAAGAGACTTATCTCTCAACGATCAGAGGAGGATTGGTTTCTTCAAGGCTGTTGATGGAACCCTTATCTCTCTGTAATAACAAAAGAAGTACCCAAAGTTCTTCTAGGTAGCTTTAGGGACTCTTTAATGGTTAAAATTTATTTTTAATAATAGGGTTTTTGTTTTTCCACAGATGATACAAGCTAGTGCCACAAAATTCAGAAACTTAGCTGTTTTTAAAAAGAGTTGTTCTAGTTTATAAATAAAATGTAAGTCCTCTGCCCTCACCTGTCGTGACTTGGCTCCGCCCTCAGGAGGGACCTTTGGCACCACTTGGGACCGTCCAGTTGTGTGAACACAAACTTGTGCACAGCCAGCCTTTCTGTGTTTGAAGCACCAGTGACTGCCATGTTTTCCTTTTTCATTTACTCTCTCCAATTATATAAATGCATGTAGTTATCTCATTCTTTTTATTTGTTTATTTTTATTAACATACAATGTATTATTTGCCCCAGGGGTACAGGTCTGTGAATCATCAGGCTTACACATTTTATCTCATTCTTTTTAATGGCTGCCTAGTATTTATGCTTTCTCTGCTCCTTTCTCCCCATTTTTCCTTCTAATTAAGTTAATTGTTTTCTGGTTTTTTTCCTCCAGAGAATACACTCACAGATTTACTTAACTGATTCTTATATTTTGTGTTACAATTCATCACTTACTGCTTTTATATCCTTTAATTCCTTCCTTCTGTGCTTTATACTGTTGTGGTTTCTTGACTGCATTTGTTTTCATTCTTTCTTACTCATTCATACAGATATTTTAAGACAGTGAACTTTTCTCTGAATACTGTTCTGGCTAAATGTGATAGGTCCTGAAATATAGTGCTTTTGTCATAGAAAAGTTTTTATATATAAATCTACAATTTTGGTTTTAGTTTTTACTTTGGTCCAAGAATTATTTGAGAAAGAGGTCTTTAAAACTTCCTTGTGATGGGGAGGTTGGTTTTTTCTGTTTTCTGTTTTACCCATCAACATTGATATTCATTGCCTTGTGATCACAAAGTTGTCTGCGCTGTTTCTACCCCAAACCAGTGTTTTGTAACACTTTTTTGTGTTCTAATATATGGCAATTTTGGTGAATGTTCTTTGGGCATATGAAAAGATGGGCTGTTGTCTGTTTAAGGTATAGCATTTGATAACTTTTAATTAGATTTGCCTTGTTGATTGTATTGTTTAGGTACGTCTTCTCTGCCCTTATTTGGTCCATTTGATGTGACTTAGGGAGGTCACATAAGGTTAGTCTCATAAAGAGGTTTCCACTTTTTAATTCTTCTTATTTTTTGGTAATTTGGATAATTAACCACCATTTTTTGGTAATTTTGATGCTATGATATTTTAGTCTACATATATTCATGACCTGGGTTTTTGCTATGAACTATATTTTCTACTATTTAAAAGTGCTTTTCTTTCTTAGAAATGCACCTGACCCTGAATGCGGGCTGTTTCAAAATTGTAGTTGAGTTGCTTTTCACTTTGTTTTCAATGTTTTCATATGTCTTTGTCTTTTAGTATCAGATTATAAATATATCTCCTGCAAATGGCATGTGGTTCAGTTTAGCTCTGAGATTCAGTCTTAGCCCCCTGCCTTTTTAACAGATGAATTTAGTCCATTTACATTTATTGAGATTATAGGTGTATTTTATCTTATATTAGGTTTTCAGCTTTTAGTGTTCTCTTTTAAAACTTTTCAATTAGTATGTATTTCTTTTTTAGTTTTTGTTTTTGTTTAATTTTTGAGTAATCTCCACCCAACATGGGGCTGGAATATGTGATCCTGAGATCAGGAGTTGCAGGCTCTAATTGACTGAGCCAGCCAGGCACCTCTATTTTTTTTTTCTTTGCTCATTGTTTTATGTCTGTACTTTACACTTCTTCTAGGAACACTTTATTATTATTGATTCCCCATTGTGAACAATGACAACATCTCTTCCCTCTCTCTACCAGATTTTAGTTGTCTAAATAGCTTCCCTTCTATTCTACTATTTACCTTCAAATCTTTAAAAATACTTAAGCCCTGGATGCATGGGCAGCTCAGTCATTAAGCATCTGCCTTGAGTGCTGGTCATGATCTCAGGGTTCTGGAATAGAGCCCCGCATCGGGCTCCCTGCTCAGCGGGAAGGCCACTTCTCCTTCTCCCATTCCCTCTGCTTGTGTCAGCTTTCTCGCTTTGTCACTCTCTGTCAAATAAAATCTTTTAAAAAAATACTTAAACCCCCTTATTTTACTTACTTACTTGTTTAAAATGCTACTTTCTCCATCTCTTACTTGGCTAAAGTCTGTCCTCTAGCATTTTGTCTTTCAGACTTGGGGTTGTGAGATCCATTCGTGGGGCTGTGAAATCTGTTTAGTCAGTCATCACTAGCTTGTCTTAAAATATGAGATACCAAAGAATGGAATGGGAGAAAAAGAACAGTGTAATAGTAAATACTTCTTGGAAGTTCCTTCAGCATAGGTGTTGATTCCTACTGAGTTTCAGTGAATATGGAAAGTACATACAATTGTGGTGACAGTAAAAATAAAAGGATTGGAAAACGGAGCTCTGTACCATCTTAAAGGAGGGCTCATTGGAGTTAGAATCCGTGACTTTACCACGTGTATGAAGTATTTGCTGCGTCTCTAATTTAAATGTTCTGGTTATAAAATGCTTGGGTCACACTTTCTTTCACTTAGTATGCTATAAATTTTGCCCCGACATTGTTTATTCATAGGGAGATGTCCAAGGCCAAGTTAGAAGTAACTCGATCTTCTTTCCTGGATGCCTGAAGGACTCTTTCTTTATTATGAAGGCACGTAGTTTTTCCTGGGGTATTCTGTACTCTTCAGGTCCCTAGCTCAAAGTCTTTTATTTCTGGAGGTTACCTAAATGATAGCTTTGAAGTATTTGTTTTGTTTTGGGTTTGTTTGTTTTATTTTTGGTTGGAGTTTCCTCTTTTTAAGTATCTGTTGTGTGTGTGTTTTATCTGGTCTTTGTGTTATAAAGCTATTTTCTCCTTGATCCTTTTAATTCTTTATAAATTCCTAATTATGCTTGCTTTCTCAATCCTGTCCTCCATGTCTCATCCTGTTTGTTTCCAGCCATGGCTCAGTCACTTTGGGCTACATCTCTACCATTGTCATTTCTGTGATTTTTTTTTTTTAAGATTTTATTTATTTATGTGACAGAGATCACAATTAGGCAGAGAGGCAGACAGGGAGAGAGAGAGAGGAGGAGGCAGGCTTCCAGCTGAACAGAGCCCAATGCAGGGCTCGATCCCAGGACCCTGGGATCATGACCTGAGCTGAAGGCAGAGGCTTTAACCCACTGAGCCACCCAGGCGCCCCCTGTAATTCTTTTATAGTCTCCTTCCCTTCACTTCTGGCCCAAGGCAACTCCTGGTTCATCATTTTGTGTTGCTGCGCCATATTTCCAAACTCCCAAACTTCTGTTGTCCTCAGGTTGATTGTTCTGTTTGCTTTGAATGTATTGCATTGTCTATTTTATATAATTTTCATCTGTTTATTGTTTTTTGGGTTTTGTTTTTTTGTTTGTTTGTTTTTTTGCCGTATGTTTATCTTCTTCCTTTTCCTCACTTTTTTGGGGTATATTTTACAGATTGTGTACTAATATATTTGTTGTTGTTGTTGTTATTCTGACTACTCACCTTGGAATTGAGTTTTTCCTGGACCATATATTTAGGGTAGTGCTGACTAGGGCACTGTCTCAGACTAAGGGGAATTCTCTCCTTAACATAGAAACTCCTTCCTTATGACCCAGAGAAAGAATGTGAGTGTGTGTGTGTGTGTGTGTGTGTGTGTGTGTAAGAGAGAGAAATTGAAAATGCGTGTTCGCTTAGCCTGTCCTCCTCCCTAGCCTGCAGAGATGGGCAGTCACTTGCGTTTCTGTATTTCTCTTCTCTGAGGGCTTCATCACTGTGCGTGCTTCAGGCAGAGATGGTGATTCTGGTCGGTTCCTCGCCGACATGCCTTAGAAGTCACCAGTTAGTTGGAAACCTGTGCTTTCCCACGATGGCCGAGCTCTTCCGTAGCTCTCCCTCTTCTGGTTTAACTAGCCCCACAGGATCCAGCGGCATATGGTAGCCCATCCGATATCTTGCCATTTGGGATTTCCGAGGACTCCTGAGTTCATCAGAGATGGGCTGCTTTCTCGTCTGGCAGCACCCTTGCTGCCTGGGGTGATTTCTGAGAGGATAAGGGGAGGGGGTGTCCACTTCCATGGTGAAAGAGGTCTTCTATGGCTCTCCAGTACTTTTTTTTTTTTTTTCCTTAAAGAATTTATTTATTTGACAGAGAGTGAGAGAAGGAGAGAGAGCACAAGCAGGGGGAGCAGCAGAGAGAGAGGGGGAAGCAGGCTTCTCGCCCAGCAGGGAGCCCGATGCGGGACTCGATCCCAGGACCCTGGGATCATGACCTGAGCCGAAGGCAGAGGTTTAACCCACCGAGCCACCCAGGTGCCCCTCTCCAGTACTCTTGAACCTTGCTGACACGCCTGCCAGCGTATACCCCGGAGTTAGACCTGGTGTAAAGACGAGTTGGAGAGTTCCTGGCCTGGAGCCAGGCCTGGGCAGTGTCATGAGAATGAATGAAGGGTCTGGAGCCAGAACTGAGCTGAACTGAAGCCTTCTGGAGGCGACGGCAGTAAAGCTCCGTGGCTGGCCTTCATCTGCGCCCAGGGAAGCTTTTATCGCTCTGTTGCTTTTAGTGGGATCTGATTCCGAGGTTCCTGCTTCATTGACCCGTGGGAGTGACACACTCAGTGACACACTTTGTCTCAGCCTCCATCCGAGGGACTGTAATGACCCAAACCCAGGAGAAGGAGTGGAGAAGGGACGAGAAACCCAGTCCTCCCTGGTCTTGCTGTCCTCCTGTCCTGCCTTCGAGCTCTTAAGGGCATCGCTGCCTTGATGCGTCCCAACTCTCTGGAGCTGGCATTGTTACTGCCCCTTCGGACAAGTGGAGAAACTGAGACAGAACGGGGCAGTCAGCAGTCAGCGTCAGGGCTGCACCGTGTGTCATTTTTCACACCTCTCTGCCTCCCCGGTGACTCTGTTCCCCGAACGGGAGGCGTCCCAGCTGTTTTGTTTTCCTCACTCAAGTGTGGTGCTGCTGCTCTCCTCCACGGACCCGGGGTGGGGGGTTTGGGGAGGCCCCACTCAGAGCGGCCTCGTCATCACACCTGCCACTTAACCGTGGCGTGTCTTTCATCAGCCGTTGGTAGCCGGTAATTAGTCCCTCGGAGGTAAGTCGCTGTCTCACTTCGCAGGTGAGGCAGCCCCTATGGAGAGGGCAGGAGCGATTTTTTTTTTCCCAGGATCAGCAGGGAGTCCCAGAGAGAGACCGTGGACATGGGTCTCCCCATCCCGGGCTCAGCCTGCGGCTGGGGGCCCCTTCCTCCAGCTGCCTCCATCGCCCACCTGGGGCAGAGGATCTTTCCCTGTCACCACTGTCATCGGAGTGTGCTCCCAAACACAGCAGCACAGGAGGAAATGAAGGTCGAGTCAAGGATTTAACGACGCGGGAAACTCTGCTTTCAGGGTTCAGTTTCAGGTTTTTCAGACCACGCGACTAAGACTGTTTCAACGAAGCCTTGCTAATAATGACGTTTTCTGCGCATTAAATGACATTGAGCGGGTTATGGGGAAAGGCATCGGCTTACTTGGGAGAGGACCGTCAAACAGCAGAAAATGAGGGTGTATTTTTCTCTTATTGGCTGATTTGAGTTTCAACAAGAAATAGCTGTTTCAGAGTACAGACATAGATCACCATACAAAATATGAGCTGCTTTGCATTTGCCAAAAAAAGATAAAAAATCACCACCCCAAAAGTGTTATTTTGAAATACTTGCATGATAATGGAAATAGCCTCCGATTTCACCCAGTGCGGTCCAAACATTCTTGAAGTCCTTCTTTTTCTCCTTAAGTGACATTTTAATATATAATATTTCAAAGGTAATGTTATTTTTGGAGTAGCAAGTATGCAAGCAGCAAGAGAGAAAGAAAGTACACTTAATCTGCAGGTAGGTGTCCCAGCAATTTTCTTTTTTGTATGGGCAGCCCATTATCTGCCATGATAACTTTGTTGACAGCACCCACAAATGTGTTCGGAGCCTGGTTTTGTAAGATCCAGGATCGTGCGACTAAGAGATCCAGATCAGAACACGTGTCAACCTTCAGATAGATGGTACATTTTCTGTTTTAAAGACTCAGACAAAACTTTTCACATTCTTCTTTGGGGGGAAAAAATTACATTTGAAGTCCTTTTTCACCCAAACCCATTTTGAGATAAGCGCTCACAAGTCTTGACATTATTCCATTTTGTTATGCGCACCTGTCAAGGAACTGAGATAGGATACAGCTACTAAAAACTGATGATTGCGGAACAGAGAAACTTGACAGCATTTCATTCCCTTTATGTTCTGATTATACATTTATCAGAAAACCTGTATCTCTTCTAGTTCAGCTAGAAATTGGTAGAATTCAAGAACTCAAAGGCTTGGCAAAGAACTGTCCTATTATTTGGTATCATCTTACATTTTAGAGAAGTTGCTTGGTTGAGTCATTGTTAAAGCTCTTGCTTCTCTTTTCATTATTGTCGCCCACTATCCACAGATCACATTTCTATAGGGCCCGGTAACTGCTTTGCCGCGCAAATTAAACGCCGGGATATTTCATACGTATACGCCGGCGTTTCAATGCTTGTCAATCAGAGTTTATAAAATATAGGGATTACAACCTGATATTAACATCCAAATCTATTGTGCTCATTTTATGTGTGAAAATGAGAAACCCTCGTACCGACACTAGATTCCCCGGCCTCTTTGTCACCCTGTTTTTAATTTATCTTCAGGTTTTGTGTCAGTAAAATGATTTTGCTTTATCAATTTAATGTAGTGATAAAACGTATCTGTGAATCAGAATGATCAGAAGCAAAAGGGGAGCTACAGGTTGTTTGGCATTAAGCCCAGCTCCGCTGAGGAGTTTAATCGGCTGCTTCCTTCATTGAAGGGAACAAGTCCCTGTTTTGGTTTTTGGTGTTTTGTTTTGTTTTGTTTTTTTGCTTTTTAATTATACCTCCACCAGCGGTGGGATGCCCTTCACGTGAAGACGTGGGCATAGACATGCATCACCTTGGGGAGGAGGACTTGGAAACTTTTAAACATGTTCTTTTTACACCTGTCATTCTTCTTCTTCTTTTTTTTCTAGGAGTATTTCAAAAGGAATTACCCAGATATTACTCACAGAGACCACGTGATTATGAATGCTTCCAATGGACAGCCCTCAGCCTTCACTATTTTTGAGACAGCGCTGTGATCCTACCCCAACATCAAGTCTGTTCCAAAGGCATTTTTGTATAGTTTCTGCACTGTGTAACTATATATTGTACTTTTTACACTAGCAAAAAATATTTTACACATACAAGATGTTTGGAGTTTTCCTCCGACTTCACTTGGTGATTTCAAGCTCGAGCAGGATGATGTACTATTTTTTTATTTATATATTATAGTTTGTTTGTTTTTTTCTTATCCAAATCACAGGTGCAGGACACCAGTAAAAGCTGTTAACCAGGTCTGGTGCCTTAAAGAGACGTCAGAGCCAAACCTCATTTTGTTAGGTATAAGACAAAGTTGTCACAGACTTTTCTTTTTCTTTTTTTACTGCCCTCCCAAATTACATATTACTTTCCAGTGATATCAGGGATTCTATTTACTTGAAGACTGTGTGAAGTTGCCGTTTTGTTTGGCCACTTCCTTTAACATCACGGGGATCCATTATTTCTCCCCAGAGGCCTCTGGTTGAAATCGTACAGATACAACTAATAGGACAAACTGAAAATACACTTTAAGGGACATTAGAGTGACCCCCTCCCAAAAAGGATATATGCTTGACACACAGGAGGGCGGTATTTAATGACACGTGCTGAAAGACAAGGAAGAGAACATCATGCCTCTTCACCATGGGTGACTTGATCACGAAGGACACACATGTGACCATCGGTCACCTTCTGGATGTGCGCACCTCCACCACGGGCACCACTTCTGCCCCAGGGCTCAGCGTGGTGACATTTTCCGGAAAGACCCAACCACTAGCTATAATTCTGGATCACAGGGCAGTCGTCTTATCTGGATTTCTGGCTCACTGCCCCCTAACGGTCTGTTGACTAAAAGCCTTTTTGATTTAGCCTTTCTTGCCATCCTTGTTCTGCACACGCAGGCTTTCCTGACTTGGTGAGGAAGCCCAAACCTCTTCGGCAAAGATGGCAATGACTGTGCAGGGGCTGCCCAGGTTATTCTCCTTGGGACCACTACTAGTGCTTCGTTTGGGTCTTTCTGATGAGCGACTCTGCAAACTGCTCTACTCTCCAGGCCTGCTGCACTTTATTTGAACCATGGGTCTTTTCGTTCTTCTGGATGGTGGCTCCGGTGCGTGAGTTCAGGTTGCTAAAGGTTTTACGGTTGCGGTTCTAAGTAGATGCTCGTGACCTCCAGGTGAAGGCGTGACCACCGTCGAGTTGCCTGTATTCATCGATACGCCCTCAATACAGCGGATCTGGGCACTCTTCAAAGAGAGAAACAGATGTTTCATACCATCAAGCCTTAAAAAGCACACCCAGCAAACTACACAAGATACACTGAGTGCAGTCGCTGTTGGACTCCTCGTATTTAGAAATGATAAGGTGAACATCTAGTTCAGCAAGTCAGTAAGTCGTTCTGTAGTCGTGGGTAGTATTTCAGGAGACTGAAGGACAACAATGATGACAATGAGGTTTGTTAACACAGCGGAAATACTGGAAACGTGTATGCGCTTTTTTGGTCTCTAGAGGTGAAAGGCAGTTTAAAAAAAAAGTATCTATTTTATTTCTGTTTTAATGTCATAGCATTTTTTTTCTAATGAAACAAAATTCATTTGAAATAAATGACAGTTTTCATCTCCTTTCCGGGGTCTGTGTTTTGCTCTTAGAGGGATTACTGACTCATGTCCTTGCTGTTGAAAGCCAACGAGTTTTCCAGAGATCAAAAAATGTCTTCATTATCAACTGGTTCTCTTGGCTAACTAGATGTATCAAATATTCTAAGTTTAGCCAGGTGGGTTTCAGACAGGTTGAAACACCAGCCTGGTTGCATCCCTTCCAGGAAGGGATAGAGTATTAGCTTCTGCCCTAGGCTTGAACAAGTATTAAGTTGTTGAGGTTTTTGTTTTGTTTTTTGAAAGGTGACTTAGCCCTAAACTAACAGGAAACATTTATTGCTGCTACACTAAAACACTGTAGAACGTTGGTTCTCAAAGGGTGGTCCCCGGACCCACAGCATCAGCCTCACCTGGGAATTTGTCAGAAATGCAAATTCTTGTGTCCCTTCCCAGATCTACTGAATGAGAAACTGGTGGTGTGGACCAGGAATCTGTGTCTTAACAAACCCTTTGGGTGCTTCTGATACTAAAATCTGAGAACCAGGACCACAGAACATAAAGAACTAAGAGATCATTAAGAAAAACACAGGAAAAAAAAAAAAAGAAAAACACAGAAAGCCCAGTTAGAGGAATGGACCAGAGACCCAAAAGTGTACCTCACAAAAGAGAATATCCGAGTGACTGATAGCTAGAAATGTCTTACTCTTATCAGTGACCAGGGAAATGCAAATTAAAGCCATGTCCAGCTAGCACTGGACATCCGCTAGCAGGCTACAATGAAAAAGCAACCCATCAGGGCGCCTGGGTGTCTCAGTGGGTTAAAACCTCTGCCTTTGCTCAGGTCATGGTCCCAGGGTCCTGGGATCGAGCCCTGCATCAGGCTCTCTGCTCAGCAGGGAGCCTGCTTCCCACCCCCCACCCCCTGCTCGCTGCCTACTTGTGATCTCTCTCTGTAAAATAAAAAAATAAAATCTAAAAAAAAAAAAAAAAAAAGGAAACCCATCAAGCACCTCTGGGGCTATGGGAATTCTTATGCACTGCTGTGTGTGTAAAAAAGAGTACATCGAATAAACAACTTTGGAAAAACACTTTGATGGCATTTACTCAAGCTGCACACCTTGTGATCCATTAACTCTACTCCAAATGTATACATGGGCTTCAAAAGATCAAAGATGTTTCTAGAAACATAATTCCTAGGAGTCCCAAACTGGAAATAATCCAAAAGCTCATCACCAGCAGGAGGAAAATGCACGATGTGATAAAATACTCCACACCAATGGAAGCAGTTACACCACATCGACGACACAGGTGAATCTCAAAAACTTAAATCTGCCCCCAAAGGTTAATGATGACACTGTTTATGCAAAGTTCCAAAGGTCTTGAAACTGTAGTGTTCAAAGTCATGACACTTGGTTCACTTTGGGGAGGTGGAAGGTGTTGGTAATTGGGAGAAACAAAAAGAAAATTTCTAGGATATTAAAGTGGGTTTTTCTTTTCTTTTTTTTTTTTTTTGATTGGGCAGTGGTTAGGTCAGTATTGTGTTCCTTTATTTTCTGTTGCATGTCCCTTTTTGCAATTCAGGAAAAATGTTCTCAGCCTTGTATTTCTTTTAGAATCTCATTTAAATTCAGTGACCAACCTGCATCTGGGAAGTTACCTGTGCTGAGTTCTTAAAATATGAACTTGTGGAAGCCTTGTCCTGTGACCCCTAGCCAATGGCCTCACTTGGAGCTCTTGGTACATGAGAGGTCCAGGTCTGTATTTCCTTTGGCCAATTAATAAGATAAATCCCACTTATCCAAAGGAACTGTAAGATCTTTCTGGGTTCCTTTTTAACCACTTGACTGAGGTACATGGGCATACAAAAAGCTACATATTTAATGTGTACAACTTGATAAGTTTAGATCAGCTTAGGCTTCTTAAGTCATCACCACAATCTATACCATAAACTTACCCATCACCTCCAGAAGTTTCCTCCTAATACCATAATTGGTTGCTGCCTTGTGAAGAAACAGTTTAAGTCAATTCAATGCAGTGAATTAGACTTGTTAAGTATTATGATAATTTGGTTAGTCATTGGTTAACTTATCAGGTGACTACCTTGTTCCTGTGTGAGCTGAGGAAAATCTATGTTTTTCTTACAGAGGGTCTGACCAGAGATTACGCAGCTATTTGTTTCTTACCTAATTCTGAAAAGTTTAGTGATGTTTAGAATACTATGTCTTGAAATGTGTTAAATTTAGCACCTGAATGTGAAGTCACTTTCCACAATTCTGTTTTGGAGTGTTTTCAAGATAACATTTTTGCTCAAGATAATTTATGACATTCTGAGTACCACATCTCAAGGGGAAAAAAAAGTTTACAGTTTCTCTAATGTAGTTCTGGGAATAGTTGAATTATATTTTGACCAAAAGGAAATTTTGGTCAAATTTCAGTTGGAATGAAGAAAACTAAGAAAGTTCAAACTAAAAGAAAACTCCTAAAAACCATGTTAATGGTTAACCCCATTTAGTGATCAACTGATTGAATTCTCAAAAGATCTTTGATTGAAAATTGAGTGTGTCAGTACAAGGAAATTATATTCTTAGAAAGTTATAAATGACATCATTCCACAAGTATAGGCTGAAAATGGTTCTAGAGTTCCTTAAGAATTGCAAAAAATTCATGGATTTGCTTCCACAAAGCAGGCATTTTAATGGGCATGTTGATCCTTATCAAGTTGACTATTATTTTCTTTTTAAAATTTTAATTTTTTTAATTTTATTTTTTCAGTGTTCCAAGATTCATTGTTTATGCACCACACCCAGTGCTCCATGCAATATGTGCCCTCCTTAATACCCACCACCAGGCTCACCTGACCCCTTAGCCCCCTCCCCTCCAAAACCCTCAGTTTGTTTCTGAGTCCACAGTCTCTCATGGTTCATCTCCCCCTCCAATTTCCCCCAATTCACTTTTCTTCTAATGTCCTCCAGGTTATTCCTTTATGCTCCACAAACAGGTGAAACCATATGATAATTGAATCTCTCTGCTTGACTTATTTCACTCAGCACAATCTCCTCCAGTCCCATCCATGTTGATATAAAAGTTGGGTATTCATCTTTTCTGATGGAGGTATAATGTTCCATTGTATATATGGACCATATCTTCTTTATCCATTCATCTGTTGAATGGTATTTTGGCTCTTTCCACAGTTTGGCAATTGTGACCATTGCTGTTATGAACATTGGGGTACACATGGCCCTTCTTTTCACTACATCTGTATCTTTGGGGTAAATACCCAGGCGTGCAATTGCAGAGTCATAGGGTCTATTTTTAATTTCTTAAGGAATCTCCAAACTGTTTATAAAGAACTCCTCACTCAACACTCAAAAAACAGATAATCTCGTCAAAAAAATGGGAAGAAGACATGAACAGACACTTCTCCAAAGTAGACATACAAATGGCTAACAGACACATCAAATTGAATATTTTTTAAAAGATTTTTTTTAGAGACAGTGTGAGCCCAGGGGATGGGGATCAGGGAGTAGGAGAGGAAGAGGAAAAGAAAATCTCAAGCAGACTCCCCGCTGAGGATGTGGGGGATCCTCGCCCCTGCCATGCTGCTTGATACCACAACCCTGAGGTCATGACCTGAGCTGAAATCAAGACTTGGACGTTTAACTGACTGAGTCACCCAGGTACCCCTCAAATTCTGTATTTTAAACAAAGGTTAACCATATTCACACACAAAGTAATTCCATTTTGTGTTTCATTTGGGGGATTTAGAGACAATATTATATATATAACCAATAATTTTCAAGCAAAACCCCCAACACCGAGTATTGGAATCATTTTCGATACCTGTTGCATTTCGGTTCTCTGGGACACAGACTCCAAGGTGGCGTGTTGGGAATGTTTATTAGGGGTGCCTTTGAGATCAGTGCTTGTAGAATCACAAGGGAAGAAACAGGATAGGGCAGAGGGAAAAGCTGGATGAAGCTGGAATGCTGGCTGGGTGACCTTAGCTGACCCTGCCAGGGTTCCTGGAACTCACATAGCCCATCAGAGTGTCCTGCTATGGGCTGATGTCCAGGCCTTTAAAGATACTCCTGCCTTGATTGGCTATTGCATATGGGATGCTCCCAGAAGGGCTTGTGGCTGGACATTGCCTACTAGCAGCACTTCCGGCAGCTGGAGCAATGTCCTTGAAGGGGCCCATTCTCTAGGGTCAGCCCAGTTTTCATCCCTTCTAGGAGACCATTTTAGGATCAACCTTTTCCTGGGTTGCTCCTATCTATGTATTTCTTTAATACCCGACCAACCCATGTGTTAAACTGAGCTTGATGTCCTTTGTTGCCAAGCCTAAACTTAGCTTGATGTCCTTTGCTGCCATCTTGAAACACTTAATTTTTAATCAAAGGACCTTGCTTTGTCATCTTGCACTGGGCCCTGTAAATTCTGTAGCCTAGCCTAACTAGACCTATTTCTTCACTCAACCAAGAGCTTCTAAAGACTTGAGCGGTGCCCTCTTTGTTTTTTAATTACATCTTACAGCAAAGTGTTACAAAGGGGATGCTCAATAAATATTTGCTGAAATGAATAATGACAGAAGAAATGCTCCTTTTTTTTTTTTTTTGAGATTTTATTTATTTGAGAGAGTGTGAGCAGAGGGGAGGAACAGAGGGAGAGGGACAAGCAGATTCCATACTGGCTGCAGAACCCAGCATAGGATTCGGTCTCATGGCCCTGAGACCATGACTGGAGCTGAAACCAAGAGTCAGATGCTTAACCAACTAAACCACCCAGGTGCTCCGGAAGAAATCTTTCTTTTAAACTTTATAATTCTGACATTTTAAGATGTAGCCTGCCTGGGCAGAAAGCCCTGGTTTGGAGTCAGTCCCACAGATCTGCCTGCCAATTCTGTCTCTGCCACTTGCTAGTAAAATGGGTGACCAGGAGAATGTACTATCCAAAGTGGGACATTTCTGACTGAAAGGAGTGTCAACCAGCTAAGGTGCCTGAGCAATAAACTAGCACCATCCACAATAAAAATGGGATATGTCACCCTCTAGCCACGTAGCCCTCCTTCTATGCACAGGTTTCTCAATCTTTTTCAACTTCAGTTGCTTCATCTGTAAAGTGAATCTATTTCCTGCCCTTGCATAGTTGCTTTGGTTGGGATGATCACAGGGCCAAGAGCCTCCAAAGAGACGGGATTGCATCATTGACCTTGGACAAGAAGAGGGTCTCCCTCTTCCACCAAGAGAAGAGAGCAAGATGGGTGTGGATGAAGGTGGGTCTGTAGACCATGGAAGATATGTTTGAGGAGCTCCTCATCTGATGGTCTCTGCCAAACTGTTCTTACTACGCATAGAGTTCAAAGGAAACAAGCACAAGTTCTGGAGACAGTCTTCTAGGTTCAAATACTGGCTCCTTCTGCGCATTGGCTGTCTGGCTGTGGACAGGAGATCTATCACTTGCTAACCGTGAGATCTTATGGTCAGGAAGAGCACTACACATCAATCCTTTGTAAGATTGAGATCAGAATGGTGCTTTGCTCAGAGGGCTCTTGCAAAGTTTAAATGTGACTGTGACACAGTATACGGTCTGTGAACTAATACCACCAGTCCACGAACCGTCTGCAACTATTTGACGTTGCCATGACATCCGAACTCTGGATTGGTGGAATCTTGTCCAGCAGGCTAGAGAGGAATTTGAGTGTTGACCTTGTATGGTGAGGAGCATGTAGCCTGAGCTACGTTCTCGCCGTAAGTGGTGGAATCTGCATTAATTTGCAGTGGACTGAAAATTTAAAATAATTAAATAGGGGCACCTGGGTGGCTCAGTTGGTTAAGTGTCTGCCTTCGGCTGAGGTCATGATCCCAGGGTTCTGGGATCGACTGAACCCCATGTCCAGCCCCTGCTCAGTGGGGAGTCTGCTTCTCCCTCTACCTCTCCCCTCCCCCCACCAGCCTGTGCTCTCTCTCATGTGCGCTCACTCTCTAACAAATAAATAAAATCTTTTTTTAAAAAAAGATTTTATTTATTTATTCAACAGACAGAGGCAGGCAAGAGAGAGAGAGGAGGCAGCAGGTTCCCTGCCGAGCAGAAAGCCCAACGCGGGGCTCGATCCCAGGACCCCGGGACCATGACCCGAGCCGAAGACAGAGGCTTTAACCCACTGAGCCACCCAGGCGCCCAAATAAATAAAATCTTTAAAAAGTAATTAAACTGATTCTTAATCCCAGATCATTGAGAAGCACTGCTTTAGGGCAGTGCTGAATATGTAATTAGGTCTCAATAAATACTAGCCTCTTCATTAATTGTTACCATATCAAGCAAAAATTATTTCATATTTATGCTTAAACTTCAACCTCATAGGCTTTCAAAAGTCTCCACTCTGCATTTGCAATACTCCATAACATTAAAAAGTTAAAAATAATGAAATTCCTGCTCGAAATTAAGAGTTTTTTCCCCCTTAGTCTAAAAAGATACCGAAAAAACAAAACAATACTGTGTATGTGTTTATACCCGCTATATTCTTGAATCTAAAGCATGCTCTCGGGGAAGGTCCCTAAGAACACACCAGGCCACTTGAAAAATCCTCTGAGGAAAAAAAAAAAGTCCTCTGAGGAACTTAAGGTTTTATGTGTGAGCTGTTGATTTCCCTTGGAAAACAGAAAGAATATGGATTAAGTGAACTTGTACTTTTTAAATCTAATGTTCTAAGGAAAATAACCTCATTTTCCCTCCTAAAAACTAAAACAGCAGTGTGTGTTGAAAAACAGAGAGAAACATATGTTTATTTGATTTTAGAACTTAAAAATAACATTAATAAAAGGAATAACTTGCCTCAGCCCTGTAAGACCCCCATGTATACTCTGGGCCCATCTAACTTGCCTTGGGGGTCAACATTGGGATGGTAAGATTCTTCAAGAAGAACCAAGATCAAGACTTAGATACACTAAGAATGTTTTGCGGAAAGCTTACATTGGATGGTTTTGACTAAATTCTGTCTTTCAGCAACCATGCTCATAAGACTAGCCAACTCACAATTATCCATCCCAATAGATGGAAGCTTTGGGTATTCCAAAAACAGTGTTTGATCCAAAAGTTAATCATATTTAATTTTGGAGGGCATTACGTGCAAAACATTTTTTAAATTAAATTTTGCAAACTACTAGACAAAAATTAAAAACGAGTCTCTTTGAGGCAGAGTTTATATCACGTTAAGAGTGCTGTAAGAAAGAAACCATCAACAGAGGATGGAGGATTTTTTATATTTCAATTTTAGAGCACATGGGTTTTTTTTTTTTTAAATCCATGAATCCATACTGATTCTAATAAGATAGGTGATCGATAAAAGGGAAAGTTTGTTTTGTTTTGTTTTTGCAGCAAAATATCAACTAGTGCTTGTGGAAGGAGTGACGGAAGAAGTACCACATAGCAGTCCTCATGTCAGAAATAATTCAGACAACATCCAACAGAGGCTGCTAAATGGATATAGGGGGAATGGGTTTTGGGAGGCAGAGGGACAGGACAGGGTATTTGCACAGACTGAAAGTATCTTTTCAGACTAATCAGTTCATAAGGGAAGAATTGTTTCTTTAAAGTGGAAAACTCTGGCAGACCCCGCCCTAACCAAGTGACCACGGGTCACCAGTAAAGGACCACCTGACACCCTTGCCCCTTGATGTGCGAGGCAATGACATCATACCATTTCTGGGGTACTTCTGCCTTTCCACTAAGGGGGAAAAAAAGCATAATCTCAAGTCAACAGACAATCCCAAATTGAGGGCATTCTACAAAACCACTGACGTGTACTCTTCTCAAAACAAAACAAAACAAAAAAACAGTTTTTTTATTTTGTAGTAATCTGATGCACAACGTGGATCTTGAGCTCAGAACCCCTAGATCAAGAGCCATGTGCTCCACTGACTGAGCCAGTCGGGAACCTTTGGCCTGTACTCTTTAAAAATGTTAATGACAGGGGCCCCTGGATGACTCTGTCATTAAGTGTTTGCCTTTGGCTCAGGACATGATCCAGGCTCCTAGGATCCTGGGATTTTAAAAATAAATAAATAAATAAAAAATCAATACTGAGACAATTGGTAACACAAGAATGAGAATTGTAGATAATAGATAATAGAGTCTTATCAATATTAAATTTCTCAAACCCTGTTATGTAAGAGAATGTCCTTATTCTCAAGAAATACACACTGATGTATCTAGCAGGGAAGGCTTATGGTGTCTGTAACTTACACAAATAGTTCAATAAAAAGGATTATGTTATATATATATGTTATATATTATATTGCATTATATATGATGTCATATCATATATGTCATATCATATATCATCCGGGATCAGAAACAATTTTTCTGCCTACCTCCCTATCTTATCTATAAAGAGAGAAAGCAAATGTAGTTAAACATGTTAAATGAGCAAACCTGGATGAGAGATGCACTGGAGTTCATTGTACTCTTACTGCAACTTTGATGTAGACATCAGTTTAAAAAAAAAAAAAAAAAAGAAGAAGAAAAGAAAAAGTGCCACAGCTCAGCCACAATGAAGACTCCATATTCGGCAAAGCCGGAGTTGACTCCCCGTGGTCTGTAGAGACATCAGACGATTCTAGTTCTGTGAGTAGGGCCGGTCCAGCCCCCTCCATGCCGCAGGCTTCCCATCTAGCTGGAAGCAAATGCTCTTCACCAGGGAGCAGGTAGACTCATGGTGCCTCCTGCTAACGGATTTATTTTCCATGCAGGCAAGAGCCAGCCTTATGTGATCTTCTAAGGCCATGACAATGTCAAATGCAGAATCACTATGGGCCAGATCTGCAGGACCGTTTTTTACTCCGTTTTTGGAGGGAGCAGCCACCTGGGGGGTCCCCCGTGTTCTGAGTGGAGGTTTTGTCAAGAACAGAACCGGGGTTAGAAGTGGTTGCCTGGGGTGTCCACGGACAATCGAAACACCAAGTGCTGTTCGTTGCCCTTCAACAAAAACCCCGTGGACGATTCCAAACTTTGTGTTCTGGAGTCAGTTCATCTCCACCAGAAGGCTCTCGTTCTTGCCCGTGATACATAAGACATTCCTGTCTAGAGTTGTACCCATCAGGCTTATCCTGCTGTGCATTTTCCTAATCTGAAAATAGACGAACTTCTTTTCATTCATTTTCTTAAAGATTTGGTTTAACCCATCTGGTTCTGGCACCAGTGAACTTTAGAAGAAAGCATCATTGCTATGTTGATGCTACCTGTAAATATACAAGCACGTGAGCCAAGAATATTTGTTCTAGAATTCCTTTCCTCCAGATAGGAAACCAATTGCAAGGAAGTTCACCTTGGCAATCTGAAAGAGTGCTGAGAAATAGGAATGTCTGATTCTACAAAACAGATGAACATCTCTGGTCACTTTACAGTTCTACTGAAATTTGATTTCTTTTACTAAATATTTCTAGTTTTTCTAGAATTTTATAGTTTTTCTTCCTTGCTGTTTTACAGTGAATGTAGTGAAAATAATGAGGGTGCATTATGGTCTCCAATTTGCCAAAGTTAAAAAAAGAGATAGTACTTACTTGTGGCAAGGACATAACAAACCAAGCGTTTTCAAAACTGCTGGTGGAGATGTAAATTGCAAACTTTCTGAGATGTCACATAGTAACACATGTTAAGGTCCTTAAAACATTCCTGTATTTTGGCTCAAAAATTTCTAGGCATCAACTTCAAAGATAGAACTATGAATTCTAATGAGAAAACCCATATTCAAATATATTTGTTGCAATACTACTTGTAAAATCAAAAATGGAAATAAGCTATATTCCAGAAAAGGTCC
Organism: Mustela nigripes; assembly: GCF_022355385.1. Classification (NCBI taxonomy): domain Eukaryota; kingdom Metazoa; phylum Chordata; class Mammalia; order Carnivora; family Mustelidae; genus Mustela; species Mustela nigripes. The sequence continues at coordinate 69,994,316 of NC_081571.1, read as the reverse complement.
AAATTTGGTATATTCATGCAATAAAGTATTAGGAGGCCAACAAAATAGTCTTTCCAAAGATAATTTCCAAAAATACTCCTTTTATAATATTAAATGAGAAAAATCGTCTAATTTTTAAATACCTTGTAAAGCACATTCATATCTTTAATGCTCTGAAATAAAGTAATAAAAATATTAACAATGTTATTTCTAAGAGATTTGATTATCACTGATTTTTTAATTTTTCTTCTTTATTTTCACTTTCCAAATTACCTACAACAAGCATGAGTTAATTCTAAGGTCCAGAAATTATAAAGAGAAGTCATATTGCCTCTTTCAGTTAGAATAGTGAGTTTATATTTTATTTATGAAAAATGTCTTATCTGTCCACACAAATGCTCTAACTTCAACACCTTTACATCAGATACTCCATTAGCTCATGAGCTGTATGCTTCCTTAGAAAAGTTTTTATCATGGTCTACATATCATTCCAGTGTTCCTATTCTCTTGCACTATCTGGCCAGTTTGAAAATTCCGATGTTATTCCCATTAAAAGTCCAGGCCACATGAACACTGGGCTTAGTGAGGCTTTGCATTCAAAAACAATTTTTGAACCACACTTTTAGGTCAGATAATCATTCATTTCTAAAACTTGGAAATCTTTTTAAATAAAGACCTAAATATCACTGTGGAAGGGTTAAGAAGAAAACCAAGTTAATAGTGATGAACACGACCTACTTTGTCCATACACCATCCAACAAGGACAATAATGGTCTCCTGTATATCACATATGGTTTTACTGAAATGCTGGCTTTGAAATTACACAATGGGTCTAAATTTGCTACCACATGTCTTTGGGGGGGGGGCGGGAGGCATCTAAAATCAAATTATCAGGCAAAAAGAAATTTTAGGCAAAATTTTCTGAGAAACTTAGTGTTTCCCCATTTTGTAATAATGTTTGAGCTTTTGATTTCCAAGTGCAGGGGCAGAAATGCAGATGACAACTAGCAATCTAAGACAATGACTTGTTTGGGTGGAATTTAGACTTTCAAGTCCTTCTCAAGCAGGTGGGCTCCTGGGGAATGGTTGAGTAGGAAGACTGTATCATCACGTCAGCTCAGCCATGATGACTGCTGCTGGACACATGCCACCCAGGGAGGAGAACAGCTTAGCCATCTGCCGGTAACTCTGGGTTCTTTCCTTGCTTTCTCACCTCTGTTCCCTCTGCCGCTAAATAGAACATGACTAGAGCTTAAAGAATTTCCTGGCCTTTGGATGGAGATAATACAACCTATCTGAGAATCAGTTCCATATTGAAACCAGCAATAGTTACCTCTACCAGAGCAAGATATCACTATGTTGATTTCATCAGTGCCAGGAGCCTCTCTTCAAAGCTTGGTTTTTGAGGAGGTAGACCAGATGCCCACCCATGTTACTGTGACTTAAGGAGTCCTGGGAAAATCCTCTACATAGAATATGTTTCTCACTGATGCTTGAAGGGCCATCACTGGTGATGCATTCCTATGGATACCTTGTGCTCTTGACTTTTAAAAATAAGATATTGCGTTCTTATGAAGGGATAAAACATGAAGTCACTAATACTTTAGATGAGTGAGTTTACCCTACTGCTTTCTCCCTAATGGAAGAAGTAGTAGATACCACACCTGATTTGGAGGAAGTGGTATTTGGGAGCCTTCTGGAAGGGAAGAACTCATCCTCAGTAAACAACACAGAAATCTTATCAATATAGATATTTCAACAATCATATTGCAAGATATCAAACATAATAAGGAAATTGCCCACATCCTGCATAACACACAGGAAATTAGTGAATTTGGCTTCACTGTCTATAGCCAAAGGTATAAATGTGACCACCAGCCACCTGCCGGTCTTGCCTATTAAGCCAAATTATCCTTCATATTCACTTTGGGACATAGTTGGTGCGAGGATCTTGGAGGATTTGACTTGAAGTTCATCATTTTGGGGAGAAGGAACTTGAAGAACCAGGCTGCCTTAGTAAAGAAAGATTTCTCCTTAAGGTGCCAAGGGAGTGTTCAAGGTCAATGAGTTCTCTTTTATCGGAGCCTGGCTAAACATGGCATCTGGACCATAGGAGAAGAATAATCAGTGTCAGTTGAGAGAATGAATGGCTTTCATACGGAGTATTGTTGAACAAGCTGATCCTTGCTTACGGCAAATAACCGTCACCCACATCTCAACATGAAAAAATTCAGATGTAGTTAAACTTTGCGATCACTGATTGGAGACGTGTTTTTATGTACTAAGTGTGCTATTTATGCCAATCATTTCTGTTTTTTCTCTGCTTTGATGGAAAAAGTATCTACTACTGGCAGGCCCCACCCCTAATATTTTCCAGCTCAGAGCAAGAGAACAAACGGAGGCCCACATATCATATGTCTAAATAGGTTTAGCTAAAGTCAAGCTAACACAATGTTCACTAATAGATGTTTTATTGTCCCATCTTGGAAATCCTTCAGAATCACCTGGAAGGCCTGATTCACATTTAGAATTCTTGGGTTCTCTGGGTTCTGGGCTGACACATGGAAGTGTGGGGAGAGCTGGCCAATACCCACAGCCCACACCTGCTAAAACCTCAGCTGCACAAGTAAGGACAGCATGGACGACACAGGCCATCCTGTCTACCGCCAACCCCAGCCGGTAAGCCCTCCCAGGCCCAGGACGACTCATACCATCAATGCTGCCTGATGTCGTCGCCCCTTTGAGGATGGAGTCAGGCAACAGATCCATCCTGCAGGTGGGCTGGGGCCGTTTGGGCAGCCCGTTCAGCATCCTGGCTGCCCTGAGTGGTCTAGATCAGTACTGCTGGATCTTTATTTTTGTCTTTTTTTTTTTGTTTTTAAGATTTTATTTACTTATTTGACAGAGAGAGAAAGAGATATCCCAAGTAGGCAAAGAGGCAGGGATGGGGGGAAGCAGGCTTGCTGAGAACCCTTGCTGAGCAGAGAACCTGACTCGGGGCTTGATCCCAGGACCCTGAGATCATGACATGAGCCCGAAGGCAGAGGCTTAACCCCATTGAGCCACCCAGGCGCCCCGGTACTGCTGGATCTTTAATGTGCATAAAATCCACTTGGGGATCTTGCTGATGATGTGCTATAGATCAGAGGGCAGGGCCGAGAGCATTGCATTGCACAAGCTTCCAGGTGATGCTGAGGCCGCTGGCTCGTGAACCACACCGTGGACCGAGCCCCTGCATGCAGCGGCTCTGGAGAGCTGTGCCCTTTGGCTCTCAAACACCTCATCCTATGGAGACTGGCCTCCTGCCCTGATCTAGGGCTGGTTCTGGCCCCTTGTTTGCCCGTGTTCCCATTGCATCACTGGGCTCTGTTCCCACAGTGCGGGGCCCTGGTCCTCCCTCAGCTCCGCCACCACCACCTTTGATCCCCCACCCACTCTCCCCAAGTCAAGTTTCTCTTGGCTCCTTTCCCTGCCGTGTTCCACTCCTTCCCCCGCTTTTCTCTGACGCCACAAAACAAATGTAAAAATAACATTTCAAAAATGTTGAAAATTAATGCTGACGAAATCGTGCTTTTGTTTTCCTGGGACCTAAGCAGACAGTAACAACAGCCAGAGGCGCGGTCTGTCCAGCGCCGAGCTGCTGTTTGCTCACAACATCCCATCCGCGCGCCCGTGGCCTGAAATCAGGATTCGCTGGGTTAGGGCAGGCGGGATTTTCCTCCTGCATTTGTACTTTGACAAGGCTCAGAAAACGGCTATCTCAACATCTAATGGAAGCAAATAGGCTGCTAAAAATAGGTCCTGCAAGTGTGGGTTACAAGCGGGCAGCACCTCTCCCCATTCCTGCCTGTGACTCTGATGAAGCTTCACCCTAGGACTTGTTTTCAAGTATTTGCTCTGCTTTGTGTTCTTTTCTTCTTCCAAGGCTGTTCTGCTCTATTTGCCGGAGTTATTTGAACAGGTGGCTTTGCACAACCGATGCTAATGTGGGGCTTTTGTCTGCTTTGAGATTGCACAGGGACCCGTTTTTGGAAGAAATGTTTCTTTCTTGCTAAACGATTCACACCTGTTCTAATAACCACCTTGTATTCAGCAAAAATACCATGAGCGGGTTCTCTCTGGCCAGACCCTTGCTCAGCAAAGCAGAGGCCCTGCTGCCCACAAGGCGGCCCGAATCCACCTTTTCCTCTGTTCTCGCGCACGTGATGAGCGGCGGAGGGCCAGGTCCTGTGGCTGGGGGTGGGCTGTGCCCCTGGCTCCGTCCGGTGAGTGGACAGGAGGGATCCTTGCTGCGAAGGTGTTGAGGCGAGCGGGGGTGCCCTCCCTGGACCTGGCCAACGTCGTGGGGGCAGGCGGGCGCACGAGGCCAAGGAGCAGCCGCAACGCACCAAGGTCCCCGGCCGAGCCGGGTTCCCCCGTCCCTTTGCCCGGGGCCACCCCCGCCGGGAGCACCGAGCGCGGGCCCGGAGCCGCGCTTGGCGGGCGATCAGAGGCGGGCGCCCGGGGGACACTCGGCGCGCGCGCTCCCTGGCCGCAGATCACAGGCGCCCGGCCTCCGCCGGCCCGGCCCGGGAGCCCGCCTGCTCCCTGGAACGCGATCACAGGCCGCGCCTGCGGGCCCCGGGGGCGGGGAGGGGCGTGGCGCGGGCCCCCGGGCAGGGCGACCGCGGGCGCGTTCCCACGGGGAGGTCCAGGGCTGCGCGAGGCCTTCTCCCGCATCGCGCGCAGGGGGTCCTCCGCCGGCGCAGTCCCCCCGGCGCTGGGGCGAAAGGGAGGCCGGCGCTGAGCCGCCCCAAGGAAAAAGGCTGTGGTCGACGCACGGGAATCGCCGCCCTGCGATCTGGGGCGCACTGAGGATGGGCTGTTCTCGGATGTTTCTTGAGGAATCTGCCCTCTTGGCTCCCTGGTCACAGGAAAAGAAAGAACGAAGCGCGTATGCAATAGGCAGGCAGGCTTGGGTAGAGTTGAAAGGGGTCGGCTCCTGCCCACAGAGCCGGGTGCGAGGATGCCCAGCTGGTTCCCCGAGAGGCAGTCCGCGCCTGCGCGCTGCACGGGGGCTCCCAGCTGCCTTCCCCGCAGAACGGGTGTTGGGGGTGGGGGGAGGGGAGCCCTCAGGTCCCCTATCCCTCCCTGCAGGAGGCGTAGGCAAGCGGACATCTGGCATACGAATATAGGGGTTCCCATTCAATGGACAAAGGCCACAGGACACTTTTGAGAGGTAATCCCTAGATGCATTTGCTCACCAAGCATTACCTGGAAACGGAACCACATGGAATGGCCAGAAAACAGGTAGTGCCTTTTTTTTTTTTTCTTCAAATGTATTGGGGTCGGGGGGATGGCACTCATTAAACATTATTTGGAAGTGTTCCTGAAGGAGGGCACATGATAGGATGAGCAACTGATGAACTGCTGAACACTGCATCTAAAACTAATCATGTACTATGTGTGGGCTAATTGAATTTAAATTAAAAAGAAAAAAAAATAAAGGGGCGCCTGGGTGGCTCAGTGGGTTAAACCTCTGCCTTCGGCTCAGGTCATGATCCCAGGGTGTTGGGATCGAGCCCCGCATGGAACTCTCTGCTCAGTGGGGAGCCTGTCCCCCCCACTTGTGATCTCTCTCTGTCAAATAAATAAATAAAATAAAATAAAATAAAATAAAAAAGTGTTCCCGAATTCAAGGTGGCGCTCCTGCAGAGGCATTTGGCCCACCAACAGGACACGGCAGTGCCCCCAAAACTGTGCTGGTAGCTGGCATTGTGGTTACCTTCTTGGTATCCATCCACACCTCCCCCAATGAGTGGCAGCGTCTTACAGCTGTTTTGGCTTGGCCAGAGCTCACGGTTCACAAATCTGGCTACACTCTGGAGTCACCTGCATGAGGAAGAAGCCGAGGGAGTTTGGAGTAGACCCCTGGAGGAGAGCCCAGAGAGATGCACCATAAGCAACAAATGCCGATAGCCACCGGAAGCTGGAAGAGGGAAGATTTTCGGTCAGAACCGCCACAGAGAAAACCACCCTGCCTGCCACCTTCATTTTGGACGTCTGGCCTCCAGATCTGTAAGAGAATAAAGTTCTGTCATGTTAAGCAACGAATGAGAATTCCATCGTCTCCACAGCCTCACCAACACCTAGTAATGTCAGGTTTTTTTAAAAAATACAAGTCTAGACCTGAGATCTAGCCTGTAGTAAGGTCCATTAAAAAAAAAAAATTAGCCATTCTAATGGGGGTGTGCTAGTGTCTCGTTTGGTTAACTTGCATGTCTTCTCTGGCTAGTGTTGTTGAACACCTTTGCATCTATTTATTTCTTCCGTGAGAGATACCTGCAAATCTTTTGCCCATTTTTTTTTTTTTTTAAGTAAGCACCATGCACAGTGTGGAACCGGACATGGGGCTTGAACTCACCACCCATGAAACAAGACCTGAACTGAGATTGAGTCGGACGTTTAACCAACTGAGCCTTTCAGGCGCCCCTCTTTGGCTCAATTTTCATTGAATTGTCTTTTTATTATCGATAATTCATATGCCTTTAATATGCACTATCACAGACAATAACTTCTACAAACACAGCTTTACATAATTGAACAACTATATGACAAACTAAAGAATAAAATCAACGTCTTTCAGCTTATACTTTGTATTATATTATACTGAATAGACTTTTAATGAACTCTACTTTATGTCTCTTTATCAGGTATTAACATTTGGAACAATGGGGCTGAGTCAGAACTTCGTATCAGGTGCAACATCAAGTCTATTCATTTACGTTGTTTTTGTTGGAGCACAGAGGGTGTTGTAGCAAAGGGAAGGAGAACACAAATTGCATGTTTTGCAATATTTGGGTATCTTTGCAATGGCTGCTCCAAAAATCATTAATTATTTCATCTTGGAGAGCTCACCTTCCAGTTTTTTCAGGATCTGGAGGCTGAAATAATTTATCCTCACTCGGAACGGTTCAACTTTTTGTTGAAAAGATCGGCTTTTCGTTAAAACTGCCATCTCTCAGCTACAACTACGAGAAAAGCTGAGTGGGACAAACGTGCTAACACAGAACGAGCATTGAATCCTCGCACACCTGTGCGGAGACCATTGGCTTCCTAACTGGCGGCTACTGATTGAAGGGAGCATGCGCAGTGAATCAGTGAGCGTGTGCGTCAGGTGACCGGACTTTCTGGTCCCCCCAGGTGTGTTGCGCCATTTTAAAAGGTAGATTACCCGAATTTAATAATAACTGCCATATAAATATATTTATATTGGTCTTATGTATGTGTTTTAAATACATTTTAGAAGACATATATTTGTATAGTTGTTTTTTTTTTAAATGATTTTCCCATTAAGGAGAAATTACTACCAAGCAGATCCACATTCATTATTTTACAGAATTTTTTCTAAACTCTGGATCAGTTGACTTCAAACATTAGCATGTGTAAGCGTCATCTGGGGAAAGAGTTTGTGACAGTGAAATCTCCTTCCCCCAAGGAATTCTGAATCACTTGGTCCGCGTAGGGTCTCCCCCAAGTCATTCTGAAGATTTGAGAAGCAATACATGCGGCCCTCCATGGTCTCAAACTAGCACTGTTCAATTTTCTGGTAGAGATTTCTCCTGATACAGGGGTGGGAATTCAAAAAGTTATTGTCTAGTAACAAGCAGAGGCCGTGGGTGGGGTGGGGGTGGGGGGTGGTGGGCACACTTCGAGGACCATATAAATCACAGCAAGGAATCTATTTTTTTATATTTAAATTTTATATTTTTAAAGAGTTTACTTATTTATTTGTCAGCGAGAGAGAGGGTAAGAGAGCACAAGCAGGGGGAACAGTAGGCAGAGGGAGAGGGAGAAGCAGGGTCTCCACTGAGCAAGGAGCCCAACCCCCTGGGGCTGGATCCCAGGGCCCTTGGCTTATGACCTGAGCCAAAGGCAGATGCTTAACCAATGAGCCACCCTGGCACCCCTCACCTTTTTTTTTTTTTTTCTTTCCTTCTTCTGAAGAGTCCAACAGTATGTTGTACACATCAGAACCAGTATGAAGTAGAAACCATAGGCTTAGTGGGAGCCATGATGTCCCGGAGTGGAGAAAGCTGGTCCCACGCCTTTACCCCACACGAATTGTCTGTCCAGGACTCCTCAGATCCAAACCTAAAGGAACACTGGGGGATCCCCATCCAGTTGCTGTGGCACTCTCCCGGCCATGTTGGTTGGTTGGTAGGCTGGGTCTTTTCCCAGGCTTCACTGGGATTCCTTGAAGGGAGGGCGAAGGGGCAGGTAGCCACCTCTCCTCTTTCATTGCCCATAGTTAGGAACAGGGAAATCCCCACTGGTCGGACTGGATACATTTCAGGGCATTTCAATTTTCCAGTTCAGTTTTACCTACAATGTAACATGCAATGCAGGGAACATTTTGGTTAGAGGAGAGATTGAGAGAAAAGGGAAAGAAATATAGAACTACTATGAATAAAGACAACAAACAGAGAGGAAAACAAGATGATTTTGCTTCATGATTGTCTCTCGTCCTCTTCTCTCTTTTTCTGGGGTAGGCAGAATTCTAAGATGTTCCCCAAATTCCTGGGCCCCTGGTATAAACACATATTTTCCTAGTTAGTCAATGAAAACACCAATCTAGGTATTGCTGTGAAAGGATTTCGCAGATTAATTAGTCCCAAATCAGTTGATTTTAAGATAGGGATATTAACAGACCTGGCTTCCGGGTCTGGAAGTTGGAAAAGAGAAGTCAGAGCAAACAGAAGGACTGGCCAACATGGGGGATGGCGGAGCCAAGTGACGTGATGTGGGAGCCACCTCCATCACGTTGCTGGGCAGCCCCTACTGATAACAAGGAAACAGGGTCCTGGGTCCGAGGACGCAAGGGACTGGATTCTGCCAACAATTGGAATGAGCTGGGAAGCAGAGCTTCCCTAGAGTCTCCAGATGAGAAGTCAGCCTGGCCAACACCTTTATTCATGCTGTCACCCCAGACCTTTGACCTACACAGCCATGAACTCATAAACGGGTGTGGTTTGGAGCCACTCAAGTTAGTGGTAATTTGTTATGTGGTAATAGAAAACGAATGCACATAATCTCTGGCTCTTTCTCTGGGTCGTCCATGTTTTTGTCAAGGATCCCCACCTGGAAGATGAGAAGCTATATAATTAGTTGATTCCCAAATGTGGTGCCTTTTAGGGAATTGATTTAAAAAGCTTAAAGTCCACATCATTATTTTGTAACTTCAGTCATGATGAAGGGCTTCAAATATTGCCTCGCTATTAGGAGGTCATTAAGTCAAATTCCTCTCTCCATTCCCTCTTGTTTTAGCTCTCCTTCCTTTTCACTAAATAGCCTTTAATAGCAAATTTATCAAAGTCCAGAATAATTTGATTTGGCCATTCAATTGAACACAGTGTATTATTTCAGCTGCTGTGGAAAAGGGTAAGTGGCCATCAAATGAGGGAAAATAACCTGTTTCCAGGGCCTGGCCAACCGCGGGCAGGAAGTGCTGCTTACCCTTACAAGCTACTCGACAGAAGTGCTTTCAAGTGGGAAACAAGATGGCGGAGAATTGGGCACAGGCTGTGACTTCAGTTAAAACTCTTTCAGCGTGGATGCCCCTGTTCTGTGACCTTGAACAAATTGCTCAGCCTTGGTTAACACAGGATGATAACCTTAATTTCTAGGGTTTTGTGGTGATTAAATAAGATCATGCATGTAACCCACAGTAGTTGCTCAGCAAATGATGGATTATCAAAGGTTAAATAATCTAAAGCTGACAATCTGTATGTTGTCTGCAGCCCTGTTTGCTCATCACCATCACCTATGGAACTAGAGGGTCTGAACATTATCTCAGATTGCCCAAATTGGAATCCCCAAGTGCCTGGCCCAGGCATCTTGGCCTTTTTTTTTTTTTTTTTAATTTTATTTATTTATTTGACAGAGATCACAAGTAGGCAGAGAGGCAGGCAGAGAGAGAGGGGGAAGCAAGCTCCCTGTCGAGCAGAGAGCCCAATGTGGGGCTTGATCCCAGGACCCTGAGATCATGACCTGAGCTGAAGGCAGAGGCTTTAACCCACTAAGCCATTCAGGTGCCCCCTTGGCCTTTTTTTAAAAAGCTGCTCAGGTCAACACCATTTGGTCAGTGGTGTTAGTCATGGGCTAGCTCACCAGCACTACATTTTCTGAAAGGCCAGAGCTCTGTGGGCTACAGGAGGAGTTAGAAATGATGAGCTTCTGATCCCAGGAATTTAGTTTTCATTTGGTACTCAGATTGTTTGAAGGCTGGTCATGATAAAGAGATGAGGCTCTGTGGAGACATGGCTGATCCTAGGGCCAGAGCAGGGAGTCTTCACCATAAGCCCGGAGCATCTGAAAATAGCAGGAAGGAAGGAAGGTGCTCAAAAACAGAACAGTGGGGCTGTGTCAAAGGGATACAACCTGAGAGAGCTGGCAGTGGCCAAACCTGGAACAATCTGAGTAAAAAAACAAATATTAGATTCTAATCCAAAGTACAAAATAAATATCCAGGAGCCCACATGAGTAGGAAAGAGACATTGAATAATTCAGTAAATAGAGAGAAAAGGTAAATACACTATACAGCAGAATTCCAAATAATTGATGTCAATATTTCCTCTTAGCTTAGCTTTCCAGTCCCTGAGTGTGGGCTGTGCTTAGTAATTCAGTGTAATGGGGTGTCCTGGATGGTCCTGGAACAGGAAAGGGACATTAGGAAAAAAAATGTATTCTATAGGAAGTATACTATAAGAAGGTGAGATATTAAAATAGGGGGAGCTGGGTTTGTGCAACTTTTCTGTAAGTCTGAAACTATGCTAAAGTAAAAGGTTTGTTTAAAAATCACCTGGTTATGGGTGCCACACCCAATGTGGGGCTTGAACTCATGACCCCAAGACCAAGAGCTGCAAGCCCTACCGACCAAGCCAACCAGGCGCCCCTCAGCGGGCATATTGAGCTTGGGCTTCCCAACCTTCTGAACTGTGAGAAATGAACCTGTTTAAGCCACCCAATCTGTAGTATTTTGGTGCAGTAGATAAAATAGACTTAGGCAAATAGTAAACTTTTTAGTTACTGTAGATCTGGGATAAGAGAGAGTTTTGCCCATCCCCTCTCTCCCCCAACATCTCCACCTCCACCAGTGTTGATGATAATTTATCTGGGTATAAAATTATATATGGCAATTACTTCCCTTTATCATTTAGGAAATACTACTTCATCATTGTCTCCTGGCACCTAGTCTTGGTAAGAAATCCACTTTAACTGTTTTTACTCTGTAAGTAACTTGTCTTTTCTTCATGATAGCTTTTATGATTCTTGTCTTTGATATATCATTACGTCATGATATTTTAAATTTAATTTATTATCATCATGATAAGTGTACTCTTTAATCCCTATCCCCTATTTCACCCATCCCCCTACCCACCTCTCCTCTGATAACCACCAGTTTGTTCTCCAGAGTTAGAAGTCTATTTCTTGGCTTGTCTCTCTCTCCTTTTTCTTCTGCTTGCTTCTTTTATTTCTTAAATTCCACATATATGAGTGAGATCGTATGGCATTTATCTTTCTCTGACTGGCTGATTTCACTTAGCATTATACCCTCTAGGTTCATCTATGTTGTTGCCAATGGCAAAATTTCATTCTTATTTACGGCTGAATAATATGCCTATATATATATAGATAGACAGATAGATAATGAATGGATAAAGAAGATGTAATATATATATATTAAATATATATATGAATGGATAAAGAATATGTTTTATATATGTATATATATATATATATATATATATATATATATATATTGATGGACACTTGGCTTGCTTCCATATTTTGACAATTAGAAATAATGCTGCAATAAATATAGGGATGCATGTATCCCTTTGAATTAGTCTTTTTATATTTTTTGGCAAATACCCAGTAGAGCAATTACTGGATTGTAGGGTAGTTCTATTTTTAACTCTGAGGAAACACCATAGTGTTTTCCATAGTGGCTGTGCTAATTTGTATCCCAGAAGCAGTGCAGGAGGGCTCCTTTTTCTTCACATCGTTAACAACACTTGCTGTTTCTTGTCTTGTTGATTTTAGCCATTCTGACAACTGTGATGTAATATCTCAATTTAGGGATTTTGGGTCATTTTTAAAAATTTAATTTAATTTTTTAATTTTGTATAAACATATAATATATTTTTATCCCCCAGGGTACAGGTATGTGAATCACCAGGTTTACACACTTCACAGCACTCACCATAGCACATACCTTCCCCAATGTCCATAACCCCACCCTCCTTCCCCCAACCCCCCTCACCCCAGCAACCCTCAGTTTGTTTTGTGAGATTAAGAGTCACTTATGGTTTGTCTCCCTCCCAATCCCATCTTGTTTCATTTATTCTTCTCCTACCCTCTTAACCCCCCCATTGCATTTCCACTTCCTCATATCAGGGAGATCATATGATAGTTGTCTTTCTCCGCTTGACTTATTTCACTAAGCATGATACCCTCT
>NC_081571.1:69954907-69976838 GCF_022355385.1 Mustela nigripes | reverse complement strand
CTTATATCTTCCATGCCTTTTTCGAGCCCGGCTAGAACCTTGAGAATCGTCATTCTGAACTCTAGATCTGACATATTACCAATGTCTGTATTGATTAGGTCCCTAGCTTTCGGTACTGCCTCTTGTTCTTTTTTTTGAGGTGAATTTTTCTGCCTTGTCATTTTGTCCAGATAAGAGTATGTGAAGGAGCAAGTAAAATACTCAAAGGGTGGCAACAACCCCAGAAAAATATGCTTTAACCAAATCAGAAGAGATCCCAAATCATGAGGGGGTAGAAAGGGGATAAAAAGAGGTTCAGAAGGAAAGAAAAAAAAAAAAAGCAAAGAAAAGGAACAATTAAAAAAAGAAAACGGATAAAGAAAAAGTATAAAAAAGAAAAAATATATATATAGTAGATAAACTAGTTAAAAAACGTTAAAAAAGAAAAGCGTAAAAGTTAAAAAAAATTTAGCAGAAGAAGAGAAAAAAAATTGAAAAAGAAAAAAAAATTAAGTTAACTGCAAGACTAAAGAATCATGGGGAGAAAGCCATGAGTTCTGCGATTTGCTTTCTCCTCCTCTGGAATTCCGCTGCTCTCCTTTGTATTGAACCTGTACTCTTTGGTAGGTGAACTTGGTCTTGGCTGGATTTCTTGTTGATCTTCTGGGGGAGGGGCCTGGTGTAGTGACTCTCAAGTGTCTTTGCCCCAAGCGGAATTGCACTGCCCTTACCAGGGGCCCGGCCGAGTAATCCACTCGGGTTTGCTTTCGGGAGCTGTTGTTCCCTGAGTGCTTTCTGTAGAGTTCCGGAGGACGGGAATGAAAATGGCGGCCTCCTGGTCTCCAGCCTGGAGGAGCTGAGAGCCCAGGGCCCCACTCTTCAGTGCGCCCTCAGAGAACAGCGCCCAGTTACTCCTGTCTGCCTGGCCAGAGGCCGCACTCTGAGCTTACTGAGCCTGCGACGGTTCAAGGTAACCCCGAGCTGTGAGCTTACTGTCGGCTCTGTCTCTGTAGCCGGCTTTCCCGTTCCAATACCCGCAAGCTCTGTGACACTCAGACACCCCCGATCCTTCTGTGACACTGCGGGACCTGGGGCCACGCTGACCCCGCTTGAACTTCACCCCGGTTTAGCCTCTGGAGCGATGTCCCTCAGTGGAACAGACTTTTAAAAGTCCTGATTTTGTGCTCCGTTGCTCCGCCGCTTGCCGGGAGCCGGCCCCTCCCCCCGGGGTCTATCTTCCTGTTGCTTTGGATTCACTTCTCTGCCAGTCCTACCTTTCAGAATGTGGTTGATTTTCTGTTTCTAGAATTGCTGTTCTTCTTCTCTTCAATCTCCCGTTGGATTTGTAGGTGTTTGCAATCTTTAGATAAGCTATCTAGCTGATCTCCTGCTAGTTGAAGTAGTCTCAGCCTGCTACTTCTCCGCCATCTTGACTCTTCCTCAATTTAGTTTTGATTTGCATTCCCCCGATGAGGAGTGATGTTGAGCATCCTATCATGTATCATGTTGTCTGCCCATTTTTAATTGGATTATTTGGTTTTGGGGTGTTGAGTTGTATCAGTTCTTTATATATTTTGGATACTAACCCTTTATCAGATATGTCTTTTGTCTTCTCCCATTCATTAGGTTCCCTTTTAATTTTGATTGTTTCCTTTGCTATGCAAAAACTTTGTATTTTGTTGTAGTTCCAAGAGTTTATTTTTTTTCTTTTATTTCTCTTGACCTCAAGAGACATATTTAGAAAAATGTTACTATGGCTGGTGTCAGAAAAAAATGACTGCCTGTGCTCTCTTCATGGATTTTTATGGTTTCAGGTCTCACATTTAGGTTTTTAATCCATTTTGAGTTTATTTTTCTGTATGGTGAAATAAAGTGGTCCAGTCTCATGTTATGATATTTTAAAATGTAGATTCAAGTCAATTGGAATTAAAGTCACAGGGAGGGGTGCCTGGGTGGCTCAGTCAGATAAGCAGCTGCCTTCAGCTCTGGTCATTATCCAGGCAAGCCCCACATCAGTCTCCCTGCCCAGTCGAGAGCCTGCTTCTCCCTCTCCCTGTACCTGCCTATGTGCCTACTTGTGTTCTCTATTTCTCTGTCAAATAAGTAAATAAAATCTTTAAAAAATAAATAAAGTTACAGTAAGCAAGCAGCCTTCACAGTAGATCAATCATATTTTAAGATCTGTTAATGATTTTGATATCTGTGGATCTGTGGTGGTGATTTCCCATTTGACACTTTCATCTTCATTGATTGTTCTTCCTCTCTGTCTTATTTGGAAAGAAACACACTTGGGCTGCTTCAAGGGCTTACCTTCATTTGGTTCGACAAATGAGAGACATCATCAGGAGACTGATGGGCCCGAAAAGTGGAAAATGGAGGTGTAGCTTCCTTTTCCCTACCTTCTTCAGGAAGCATGTCTGGGCGTACCAGTGTCCTTCCATGACTATAGCTCTTCTTTCCCACTCCAGCTCCCACTGGGCAAAGACACTACCTCCTTCCCTGCACCAGCCATGTGGTTGTGACAGCTTTCCATTGTCACCATTCTCTTGGCCTCACTGTCCTGGGATGGCCCAATCCCAGCATCCTTGTAGAATCTGCCTTTTTTATCATGGGTGGGTGAGCTGGCAGCAAATATTTTCTCCACCACCACCACACCCTCACAGCTTTGGAAAGGTAAGATAGATTTTCATTCATTCTTTCATTCATTTGCTCACTCATTCATACATAAGCATTGTGCAAGGCACTGCTATAGACCCAGGTGTGGGTATAAAACATATCACACAGGCCCTGTATGTCATGTCATCATGTATCTTTCTCTGTCATCATCCCCTTCCTCCTAGCCAGCATCTTGGTAACAGCATGGTGTCTGTTGTCTTCTTATATTCACGCTCCTTACCTTACTTTACTGATGCTCCTTACCTAACACTTCTTACCTTAGTGCTATGCCTCCTTCTTTATCTATTCAATTCTTATTTAACCTTCAAAATTCATTCACACAATATTTCTTCCAGGAAGCCTTCACCAATTCTCTGGTCTTCTTCACATTCCCTATTTTATGATTATTCTCAGAGCACTTGGTATAAAATATATCAGATACTATGCTAAGTGCTTTACATGGATTGTTTCATAAATTCTCAGAATGGCCATATTAGGGTGATACTATTATACCTCCATATCTTAGATTAGGAAATCAAACCTCAGGTTATTTAATGCCAGGCCCAAGTTCATATAACCAGCAAGTAGTGGAGCTAGAATTCTAACCCAAGCAATATGATTTCAAAGACCATCATGTAAAATCTTTCACATTTTGTAAGACTAATAATTTCCTGCCCTTTTTTTTTTTTTTTTTTTTGGTCCTTGTTTCCACTACACAATTATAATCTAAGGACATTATTTTGCTCATCCATGACTTTCTGGTGACTATCACAGTGTTGGGGGAAGAAATGAAATCCTTCTCAAGCTGCAGAAAGATTAACAGTATATTTCCTAATAATTATACTTGTGGAGAAATTTACGATGTGGTGTGAGGGCTAGGAGTGGCTTACATTCCAGAAGCAACTTTTATTAAGTTGCAAATGCAGGGGTTCCCAGGTGGCTCAGTCAGTTAAACATCTGCCTTCGGCTCAGGTCATGATCTCAGGGTCCTGGGATGGAACCCCACATCCGGCCCTCTGCTCAATGGGGAGTCTGCTTCTCTCTCTCCCTCTGCCTCTGACTCATGCTTGCTCTCACACCCTCTCTCTCACTCTCTCTCAAATAAATAAATAAATAAAATCTTTAAGAAAAAAAATTACAAATGCTAAAATATGCTCAAAGAACTTTCAACTTTTCTGATAAAACATTTTCTTTCCTTCGGATTTTTGCAGCAAAACTAAGGTGGTACATGAAATGATATAAGAAATAGCCGGTGCTTATGCCATTAATTTTATGTCTTGTTATCCCCAGAACCAGACACTGAACATTTAGAATTGAATGGAATAGCGGTCATGGTAATAGAGTGAGTGCTGGGAAGGTGGAGCTTTGGGATTACTGACAAAAGCTACTCTGGCACATTGGGGCTACATGGGGCCACTTTTTGGGTAAGCTCCTTTTTCTCATTCAAAGGTAAGATATGGGTATATATGGGCACTTATTATAATATATGAAATATCTCTGAATTATTCTAATTCTTTGTAGGGCCTGGGATTTACTATCATATAGATGTGGTTTTGAATTTCAGTCCTACAGTTTACTAATATGATTTTGAGCAAGCTACTTAACTTCTGTGAGATAAACTTCGTCATCTGTGAACTAGAGATACTCCCTAAATCCATGACTACCAACTATCAACTTATCTGGTGTGCATTAATATGACCATGCCAGCTGTTAGAAAATAGTGAAATACTTCTAGAACAGCTAGTAGGGTTCTCTGCCTTATGCCCTCCCTACTTCCCCCTGTCACCCAGCTGTCCTGGTCTCACCCATGAGACCTCCCTTCTCCAGAATTCCTCCTGACCCAGTAAATAAGGGGCCAATGCCTGGTGTAGGACGGGCCTCTGAGATCTTGCTCTGGGTCTGTAGGGGCCTTCCCACATTTGTTCTGATTCACAGGTGACTAAGTATTTTGACTTTCCTCCCACCTTGGTGGGATTGTTGAGTAGATAAAATGTTTTACCATTTCTAAAGCTCTTTGTACAACTCCTACCACTTAATAAATCCACAAGGCATGGTATTTATAGTGGAGGTTTATTTTCTATTCTGGACTCACATCCATTACCTTGTCTTCTGGATAGAGACCATATTTTCATATTTTCCATGCATACCCAACCTGATAAGGGCTGGCGGTAACATAAACATGCCCAGCCAATTAAGACATTTCATCTCTCCTACTCACATTGATGGGTCCGGGAAAGGGGACATGACCCACCGTGGATTCGGTGAGCCGTGCTTAGCTTATACTCCTTAGAGCAACACCCTTAGAGGAATTTGGAGTGGTTGCCAAGTATTCTCAAAGGCTCTTCCAGCTCTAAGAATTTATGTTACAGAATACCCAGCTGATGTTAATAAGAGTCTTATTCAACATTAAGAAATGAGAGATGGACTGCAATCTGGGCATTAGGAGTACCTGTGTCCAGCAAAGCCTGTGTGCAACTCTGAGTTTTTCAGGAACATTAATAAATTTCCCATCCCCCTTTTTCTGTTTAAATTCATGTAAGTGGGTATTTTGACGCTTGCTGAAAGAGTCCTATAGCAGTGGTTTGGGATGATGATTATTTGGCAAACATAGAGTAAGTACTACCCTGTGCCATTATTCTGGCTTCTGTTTTCAACCTGTGAGACTCGATTCCCTTCATCCATTTGCCACACCCAATAGCTGGCTTCACAGGGGAATGAGGACACTGATGCCTGTTCTCCATGGACGCTACGCCTCCTTTCAAGACTCCCAAAGAAAGATCTTTCTGCCCTATGTTTTGTTACTTATTCAAGCTCCATCAGTCAGCTGATGGTGTATCTTTCATTGAGACTGTGAATTCCCCTAAGGCAAAGACACA
Organism: Mustela nigripes; assembly: GCF_022355385.1. NCBI lineage: Eukaryota > Metazoa > Chordata > Mammalia > Carnivora > Mustelidae > Mustela > Mustela nigripes. Next base: position 69,971,328 of record NC_081571.1, on the reverse strand, counting down.
TTTTATAAATATTTATTATTCTCTGTAAGCAATGTGTTTCCCCCAAGATGAGTGAGTAATAGATGTTGGCTCACCCTCTTTAAAGTGAAATAAAGTGGAGAAATATCTGATCAAGTACGACTGTACTACCTTGATTTGTCCAGTTGCCCTGTGACTTCTCTGAACTTCAAGTCTGATGCCCTGACAGTCCTTGGGGACCTTCAGAGACATCTCCTTCAGCAACAGATATGGCCAAAATCATTGGGTTCTGAAGTGTCAGTTTCCCTTGAATTTGGCCTTCTCAATAACTAAATCAGATCAACTATGTGGCATTCCAATCAGTTCTGCATTGGCCCGACAACCCAACTGACTGTGGGAACTGTACTTACTATGTGACTAAATAGAAAATGATTATGTGTTCCCTTCTCTTCGGGCCACACCCTCCAGCCATTGGGCACTAGAGGACTGAGTTATCAGGCAGACTCTCTTGGCAAGCCTCCACTTGGACTTTCTGGAACTCCTCTTCCCAACCATGTGGACAGGCGAGGACTGCCCCCTCAGCACATCCAGAGGGGAAATTAAAAAAAAAAAAAAAAAAAGTCCCCGCTGAATCCTTTCTGGGAAAAAATGAAGTTGCACAATTCTTTCCAAAACGAGTGCCCTAGAGAGCTATTGTTTTTAGGAATCTACTCAAATTGCACTGAGGAGTAAGGTTTATGATTACCACGCAGGATCCTCGGTCCATTTTTCTGTGCATCCAGGCAGAGAACAGACCCACGACACATTCTTTATTCAGGAGCTTTTCGTATTCCACCGACATCTGGACCCCCTTCGGAACTCTTCTATCTGACAAGACCCAAGCTCAGGCATCTGATTTTGAGTCTCACTTATTACTATAAGTTGCCTATTCTGCAAAAGAGACTTCAATTTGGAAAAACCTCAGAGATTACTTGGCAACTGCACCAAATTTCTCTTCCTGTGTCTTCCTAAAGTGTGTAGATGACGCAGATAAAAGCTGAAGAACAGCCTTGAGTAGCCCATGGTTCTCTATGGAAAATATGCAAGCAGACTGTTTTCTAAGACAAAAGAGCAAACAAAAAACATTATACGTAATAAGTTTTTTTGCAGACAAACCCGAAAACCGGGAATTTCTCAGCCCAAGTGTGTCAGGTGAGACACCACATAATGAAATGTCAAGTTCAAGAGAGCCCAGTCGAGTCATAGTCAAAAGCACATGGGAACCGCCCTGACAAATACAGAACACAGAATAAGATATTCCAAATGAACATTAGAAGTATATCAACATAGGTATCTAAATTCCTTAATTACTGTGTTCAAAGGAGCAAATACTAAGGTGCCACAACTCTCCTGAATATTTACTTTGGAGATAAATTTTTCCATGCTTGCTTTTAATCCTTAGGCAGTTTTTTTTTTTTTTTAAAGAAAAAAAAATCAGATGGAATCCACCCAGCCACTTCTAATTATGTGAAAGAAGAAAATAAGATGTCTTTCTTAATATACAGAAGAAACATTACAATTGATGCCATGTTCCTTTGATGGAAATGATGTCTTTCATTTTGTCTTTCTGTGTGAAGCTTTTGGTGATGCAGTTCTGATATGTAACTTTCTATAGATAAAAGTCTACGAGATCTCTCTTGGGGCGCCTGGGTGGCTCAGTTGGTTAAGCACCTGACTCTTGATCTCAGCTCAGTGTCGCGAGTTCAAGCCATGCATGGGCCAGCATAGAATCTATTAAAAACAAAAAACAACAAAAAAAACCCCACAAACCTCTCTTTTCTGGAAGCACCTTGGTGATGGATGACTTAAAGAGCCAGAGAAAGTGGGCAGATCTCTAGAAAAAGCTCACTCATTCATTATTCATTCATTCCTACATACAGAACTTAAATTGATAAGCCAATGAGCTGATAATCAAAGTCACTCGTGTCACAGTTTCCAAAGACTCGGTGGGCAAGTGGAAAACAGAAATTAGGCTTTGATAGTGGAAGATTTGAGGGTCTTTTCTGATCATTTAATAGAACTGACCTACTACAGAGTACTTCCAAGGAAAATGGCGTACAGCACGGAACCCACAGGTTTCGTAAAGGATTCCACAGTTCTAGAACCCGGGCTGCACAAACCAATTGCCTGAGGAGCTTTCAAAAAAGGCTAGACAACCCCTCACCCCAAGAGAATCTGGCTTGAATGGTTCAGGGGAGAACCGGGAATCAATCATTTCTAAAAATTTCTCCAAGTGGATCTGCTGTATAGTCAGGATATAGAACCACCGCCCAGGGAAGGGAGGAGGGGTGTGTGAGGTGGGGGGTGGGGCAGAGGGCAGACGGATGGAAAACAAAGAGGCACAAAGAAATTTTGGGGAAGATGGAATGTTACTGTCCTATTCGTTGTTGGGATTTCATGGGTCTATACATTTGTTAAAACCCTTTAAAGTGCACATATCTTAAAAAAGAGCCATTCATTTCTTGTGAACTATGCCTCCATCAGGTTGTTAGAAAAGAAATGTTTGCAGCCTCCTCTGGGAGAGCAAGTCAGCCAACTGAAAGGCCACTGGGACTCCAACACGTGAGGGGATTTAGAAGTGGCTGAAAGGCCTGGTGGAAGGAAAGGTGTCCTGGATTTAGGGTAAGCAGAGGGGCTGTGAAAGTTGTCATGTATCAGGATGGTTCATAATCACAATTTAAATGAGTAACGGAACCTTGTGAGGAAACCCAGGATTTCCCCATTTCAATGAGGCCCTCACATTTCAGGGTCATGAGCCTTCCAGTGTGTTGCTCAAGTCTGCTCCCTGGTGCTTGGAAAGGAGTCTCGTTCTGGATTTGTCTTCTCTGGGACAAATGCCCTCTACTGCTCCTGTTACATACGCCTCTCTTTGAGGGCTCCAGCTGAGCATGGGTGGGGAGTGTTCTCCTGCCTCCTGGGCCTGGGCCTGGGCCTCCTGTGCAAAGACAGGCCAGAAGACAGCTACTAGTGCCCTCGCTTCAACTTCTTGAGTGGATGGCTTGCACGCTGTGTTTCACTGTTGATCCTCTTCAGATAACATCATTCGACCCACTGCGAAAGGACTTCGCCTTAGCTATCTTCAAACAGAGAACAACAGTTCTCACTTTTCCACTCTGAAACAGGATGTGTTTGGGGTGCCTGGGTGGCACCATAGGTTGGGTGTCCTACTCTTGATTTGGGCTCAGGTCATGATCTCGGGGTCGTTGGATCAAGCCCTCGTTAAGGCGCTGCTCTCCGTGTGAAGGCTGCTTGTGTGAAGGCTCTCTCTCTCTCTGTCTCCCTCTGCCTCTCCCACTCCACACTCTGTCTCTCCAATAAATAAATAAATCCTAAAAAGATAAAATAGGACATACTTATAAAGGAACTTGAAATTATTGGAAATTGGGAGTAAGGGAAACTATTTCTTTTAGTCCTACCATTCAAATATAAACACAAGACACATTCAGTTTTTTTCCTCCTTTATTTTCTATTGAAGGGCTTTTACGAAAACTCTTGTCATTCTACTATACACACAGCTTTACCCCTGCTGTTTTTATCGTCTCCTTCTGTGACTTTCCTGCGTTACCACGCAACCTTCGTAAGTATTCTCTTTCATGGCTGCCCTCTATTTCAGTGAGCGGACGTGCCCCTGTTCACCATGGTCCTATTAGCAGAGAGTCTGAAAAACAGGGTGATTTCACACAAACAGATTTCATTGAGGAGGAAGTCTGCTGGGAGAAAGACCACTTGGCTGGAGTAGGTCTCAGACTGTGCTTCCAGTTATTAGCTGGTGACCATGACCGTGGGCCATTACTTTACCATGGCTTCCCATTGGCCCGGCCAGAAGTCCCACAACCAGGTAGCTACTTAAGACCCCTTCCAGCTTTAAGATTCTGAGGTTCTGGGATCTGCTCTCTAAACTGAAGTGCCCGAGTTTGGCCATCCAGGTTTCTTACCCATCCCTTCATTCTTCATACTTTAAATTGATTTGAACTGAAGTCATTGGAGTTTAGTTGAGTTCGATAAACCTTGAATAAACCTTCACTTCAACAGAACTTGGTAGGAAGAAAAACAATGAAATTCCTTCATTAATAGAAATAAGGATTTTGAAAGATCTGACTTATTATCTACACATTCACTCAGGATAGTTCTAATTCACGTCCCATCATTGAGAACGACCCAAATTAACACAATGAGTCTCAATTTCAGTGGTGATGTAAAAATCAGGCAACATACAACACCTGGTCAACAAGAACCTGGGTAAAAATATACATTTACTAGTATCTACAATTAAAATGAATCTTCAGGCTTGGAAAGGCTCCTCTGAATTACATGGAGCTCACTGGATTTGTTCCATACATAACAACTTTGAATTTGCAAGATTGTATGCCTCCAAAAATAATAGGAGAGACTTCTGCCTGGCTGTCTGAAGCCCGATAAACAACTCCATTAATTAAAATGTGTAAGTCATTAGCATATGTTACTACTATTACTATGTACTTCTCTTTAATGTGAATTACATTTGCTTCATTATGCTGAGTTAACTTTGTGCTGCTTCTGACACTTAAAAAAAAAAACAAAACCAGGAGTTTCTATTTTATATTTACCAGAATAGTATTATTATAGAGTAAGGATAATCTCTTTATTTCTATTTGAGGACAAATCTAATCTTAATAATTTAATCACTACTTATAGGAAGCTAAGATGCTAAGTAAATAATGTTTCTAAAGCAAAAAGATGAGACCTTAGAAATATAAAATCAGGGCATACAAAATGACTATTTAATATTCCCAAGTGATATTACTAGGTAGTGGTTAAGAACTTGACTTAGAATATCACATAGTGACTAGAACAATTATAACAAAAAAGAATATAAAAAAATATGACAGATACAAAATGATGGCATATCCTTGGTGGACCTCCACAGAAAAAAATGAGGATGGTGGGAAACAATGTAAAAATATAATTTCCCCAATTACTTTTATAATTTTTGATAGAATATTTTAGCAAACTCTTTTCCTAAAGTGGAATTAAATTTAGTATAAAAACGTGATCACCTCACTTTCTTTTAGTCTTTGTTACACTTTTTATGAAATGTAGAAGCTTTGGAAAATTAAATTCATTAAATTAATGTGGAAGTCTATACACTTTCTTTCAAACCTGAAATTATTTTAGGTTAGCAGAATCCTAAGAAGATCACTAATTCATAATTTATATAAGTTCACCAAACTTTAAAAAGGAGGCTTCTTAACCTCGCCAATTGTGTTTTCCTTTATAAAGAAAATTACATTTGAGTTGGTTTAAATGCTCAGAACTGGTGTAAGTCTATTGATTTTTCAAGATGTTAAAAAGAAAAAATAAATATCCTGGCTGCTCTGTGGGCTCGGAAATGTCTTTATTTGCCACAAAAATGCATGGCATGTCTCATTCAATTACCGAAGATACCTTAGGGTAGGAATTCATTCAATCAGGAGAGCCATTGATCAATAAGAAAGTGGATAACCCACTCATTCAGTTCATTCATTTAATGTGCGTATGAAGTGCTTCCTATGTGCTAGGCACATAGGAAGAAAATGCTAATTATCAATTCTTCGATCGCAGTGAGATGATCCTGAAAAGTCACCATAAAGCCTTCCTAGACACACCCCCTCAAAGTTTCAATTCTCAAAAATAATTCTAGCAATTGCTTTCACACATGTAACATAGCCCTCTCTATATTTCATCAGTAATTATTTACAGAGAGTGTCCCATGTACATAAAGTTGGGGAAGACTCATAGATAAATAAATTATCTACCATCAAAATACTTAACCACTTGGCAGGCAAGGGAGACAATGTTACTAATAACAACAGTCATGGAGGGTAGAAAGGGCTAAGTGTGTATGAGAATCTCCCAAAGCTCAGAGGAGGAAGAAATTGCGTCTGTTTGGAGATTGGATTAGAGTCCCTTGTTAGATTTTCTTTTCTTCCTTGCTGTAGTATAAACTCTGTGAAATCAGGGCCTGGGTGTGTCTGTCTTAGTTGAATTCTCAGGAATGAATGCATACCTGACACATACTAGGCGTGCAACAATATTTGTCTAATGAATCAATGACTTAGCATTGTGACTTAGGTCATAGAAGATTAGGATTCAGTTACATGGACAGGGAGTAGGTAGAGGGCATTCCTGATGAGGGAAGAGTGAACCCGAGGGTAGGCACAGGTGCACAGCATGGCTTTATATTTCCAGGTTGAATTAGGGTTATTAACATGGGGTGCTGGAACAGACAAATCCCAACTCTCAAAGTCTTAATACAATCATACTTTATTTCTCTCTCAGGTCAGCCCTTAGGTGTGTTGGGCAGTCCTCCCTCCTTATTTTACAGTTATACCATGTGAAAAGCATGGCCTTCAAGGTTGCCACAGAAGGGGAGGAAAGGAACGGAGGAGCAAATCCAGGTCTGAACCATCTTAGCCATTGCACATAGTCAGTTAGAACAAATCCTAACTACCTAACTGCAGGAGAGACTGGGAATCCGGGAAAGATACAGAATATATACTGAGCACTCTTTCTCTTTCATGTAAGTTTGTATTTATTCGCATATCACTTTTGTGTGTGTGTGTGTGTGTGTGTGTTTTCACTTATATAACTTTCATTTGTCACCATTTCCTCTAGCCTTTTCCAGATCCGAGATTAAAACTCTTACTTCCTTTGTCACTCTCATAGACTAAAGGTAAGTGCCCTATCCTATCTAGTTGCTCAGTAAATGCCGCTGATAGTAGCAATTACATTCAAATCTCACACTGTGCCTGTGAATAATCTGAATTTTATTCACAAATACAAGAGATAGAGTCTCTATTGTCACTTACTTGATTATAATGTATTTGAATTGGAAATTTGACTTAAAGAGGTTTTCATTTCAAACAAACCAACAAGGATTTTGCTTAATGTTTATATCCAAACAAACCTTTCTGTGCCTCTATTTCCTGATCTGAGAAATGGGATTATGATACTAATTTATAAGATTCTTTGTCTTCTTGGATAACCCTAATGCTCTGATCAAGGCTGAACCATATAATGACTAAATACTTGATTTTTATACATTACACATAAACACGCAAAAGCACTTGCAGGATGATAAGAAATTCCATGGGAAAACAGATAAATATATCAGATAATTAGACTGTCGTGTGTACCATATATGTGGTCTTTGACATAGTCCTGTCACTTTTTAAACTTCATTTTGTTCATTTCCTGTGAGGATGGAAAATGAGTTGGATTAGTCAGAGGAGTAGTGTGTGAGTGTTTAATTGAGAAGAAAAAAAGGTTGGGTTGGGTAAAGATTTCTATAAAATTTAAACTCAAAAAATGGGAACAGGTCAAGCGGAATTTACCCTGGATTGGAATTAGGCAGAATGTAGCTGAGCATCAGAAGAAAACATGGACAAATAAAATCTCATCTGAATTCTTCAAAAATGCTAGGGTATTTGTGTTTGGACTTAGGGCCAGTTGGTAGTTAAAAAGAAATTTTGGTGGCAGCCACCCTTAAAAAGACAAGTCATCAGAAAAGGCTGAAACAATTGATAGATTTGCTTCTTGCAGCCATGCACAGGGGTGTTTCTCTCATTCAGTCGTTCTCCAACTTCAGGGTGAATCTGAATTGCAGATTTGCGGGGTGGGGGACCCAACCCCAGGGATTTTAATTCTGTCAGTCTGGGGTGGGATCTGACACTTGATATTTCTAACACATAGTCTTGATCCTGCTGGTCTGAGAGCTAAACTTTGAGAACCACCATTTTAGATCCTTCTTTGTGAAGAGGACTTAAGGGAGGAGAAGATGAGAAGCTGCACTAAACCACTGTCTCTGAGTTTCCCACCCCACTTGTGTCTCTGGGTTTCCCACCCCACTTGTCGCTGTTGCTGGTCACTCCGCTGACTGCAGTAGGACCCACTCAGCCCTTCTTGCTAATTTGATTTCTGCAGTGGAAATGGGATCAAGGTCAAGATGGCAATTTCAATTGCTTGTGGATAGAATCAAGTGAGGAAATCACTTTAAGTTCCAGTTATTTCACAGAATTTGGGGTCTGAGAGGGATGATAAGAATGGTTTGAGATACACCATGAGAGGGGCAATCTAGACTCAGTTGATTCCACTGGTTTCATCAATGGAGGGAAGGATGCAGTAGCATTTGGTATGGCCAACACAATGCTCACCTTGACCAGCTCAACGTTCCACAGGGCAGTGATTTAAAACCTATCTTCATGCATGATTTGTAAAAATCATAAAGAGACTCTTCCATGTGTGAAAATAAAAAAAATACATGTATTGGAAGGGACAGATTAAGAGTTAAGTTTGGCCAAGGAATTTTGTAGAAATTAGCCTCTCAGATAGCTAAACCAGAAAAACGAATCTCCAAGTTGCTACTTAAATCACTGTGCATAGAGGAATCTTCCATCTTGTGCATAAATGAGGCTCCTTTTACTATAAACAAATAGCACTACTTAGTAATTTTTATTAATAGAGTTTCTGTATATACAATACCACTTTTAAGTTTGATATCCTATTACACAAGTGCCTTGTAAAGTGGGTCATAAATACCCAAATTATAAGGAATGTAGAAATGCTAAGGCAGACTTGCAAATCGGTATGAAAATAAATCAGGCTGTAGAAACTTTTAATCACCTTGCCACACACCGGGAGATTCACATGTAATAAAGTAATAAAAACTATATCATTTTCTACCTGCCTGGCATAAGTCATTCCTCTCTAAGGGCTTCACAAGCACATGTTCAGAAGCGAGGCAAGAGCACATCACCACTGATTATTCTCACAGGGAGAAAGTAGAGAGGAGCTCATGCCACTTTACCCAGAGCCATTCTGGATATTAACTGGCCTAAAAACCATGCCTATAAATTCCTTCACTAGGCTGTACGAGAAACTTACCGACCAAGAGGATATTTCAGTAGAATCCTAAAAAATATTCATGGCAGGATTCCAAACTCCAAACATGTTTGGGCTTTTGAAAGTACTGCTTATTGGTGAAGGTTCTTAGGCACAGTGCCTCTGACTTTCCAACTTTGTTCTTATCTTCCATATGTAATTTGAGGAAACACACACACAAAACACACACACACACACACACACAGAGCCACACATTTATTATTCAATATAGGCATACATTTGGATTAGGCAAAGACGTTTTACCCTTAGTTTAAGGGAAGAAGCTAATAATTAATGCAAGTGCTCCTTTCACAGAAATTCTATGAGATTCTTGGCACCCAGCCCTCGAACAATACTTTCCGTCCACTAAGTTCCTTCCCCAGAGCTGCTTCCAGCCTCCACTGGCTTTAACAGTCTTCTGTGTTTGTCTTGAACTGCCGAGTCCTGCCATACCTTGCTTTGAGCCCAGAAACCCTGTAATTCTTATAAAAAAAGTTTGGCAGTCATGCCCCACTTCTCAGCAAGACTTAATAACAGTGATCTTCACTAAGGGCTCATAATACTAGGCCATCATTATTTGGATAATATATGCTATTAAGAACTATCACAAATAATGGAAACTAAACTACCCTTGTAAAAAAATAAAGAAACAAAATACGGACTGTGGTGTGGCCATCCAGGATAGTTCTCCCAGGCACTGGGGGAGGGGAGTGAATTCGTTAAGGGTTAAATGAGTAGAGAAACCTATAGTCAAGAACAGTTTCACTTGACTGTTGCAAGCAGTACTTTTGGTTTATTGAACTTTGCTTTGGTTTTTATCCACTGATACTTAAGTATAATATTATGACATTTCAAATGGATGATGTCTTAGTAATCTTCACCCATATGCATAACGCTCTGACCAGTAGACATTATCCAATTTCCCGAGAATGAGAGAATTAAAGTGGATGGCAGTGGTGCAAAAAAGCAATCTGAGTAATCATGAGGGGAAAAAAACCCCCAGATTTCTGAACTACAAGGCAAGATGCATCAGAATATGGCCATGGGACAACTGGTTTCACCAATGACATTAATCATAACTGCCATTCATTGACTGGCACTCAGGTACCATTTTGTTTGTTGAGGAGAAAGAGGCATGGAACAGATGACCTTGGCGGAGCTGAGGTGTGAACACATATCTGAAGCTGAAGCTTCTCTCCACAGGAAAAGGAAAATTCAGTCTCTGAAAAACTGGGAGCTCCATGCACACTCCATGATGGTTGGGTGTTGCCCCTCTCTCTTCTGCTGCAGGTTTCAGGCCAAGGCCTGACCCTCGTGGCCCTTCCAGGCCAAGTGGAAGTGCAGCCAGTGATGCAACGCTCTGTGTCTGCATGAAAGGATTTGGGAGGTTTTCCTCAGTTTCTCCTGGAGTATCTCCTTGCTGCTGCCCTACCAGTTTGAAAGATGGGATCTCCACTGCCCTGTGGCAAGAGCCAGCCCTCATCTGAGGGTTAGAGCAAAGAGAGAGGGGCCACTCTAGGCTACCTCTGCCTGTCAGACAGGCTCAGTGACCCTATAAGGGCTGGTGGTGAAAATGGGCAAATGGTCTGATGGCTCTACAAGGCTCAGGACAGGTTTACAGAGGTGACCTCGGCCCTCATTAACCAAAGAAAGAACAGAAAGGAGTTTGAGTTGATCAAATTCCCATTGTCCCCAAAGGTGTATTTCAAACATACTTAAATAGGGGGACTAGAACTGACCTTGTGGAGGTACTTGGAGGGCTACACAAGATATGAGGGGGTGCTCAAACCAGACTTCTTGGGTGGGGAGGCTGGCAGAGAAGATGGCGTAAGGAAAACCTCAGGTTCTCCCAGTGGCTCAGTGTGTTCACTGCTCACTGCTGAGGAGAACTGCAAACGCCGAGTAGACTTCACAAGTTAGTAGGCTCACGGGGTGGGGGTAGGGTATCACTGTGGACCCTGAATGTTTCCTTTCTTCTTTAGAAAGAATGCAGACCATTATGTAACAGCTAAATACTCTCAGGAACACTCTGTTTCTGCCCGATATTACCTGGTCAAGGCAGTATGACTTCCTCTGGTTGAGGCAGCATCAAGCATAAAGAGCCAGCTTACCTCCAGATTCTCAGGTTTGGGAATGCCCTGCCCTCCAGCACTGGCTGCTTCCACTCCATTTCTCAGGCTCCTGGACATCTTATGGATGCTTACAGGTGGAGCTCATCCCAACTCAAGGAGGGTTCCTTGCATTTTCCTACAAATCTCCAGCACTTTCTACCTCTCCAGTCACCATTGGAAGTGGCTACCATTCTTTTTGCACTGACTTGTCATTAAGGTCGACAGAATTATCTTTTTCTCCTTTTGCGAACTAATTCATCTTTCTGCCATTACCTGTCTTTAGATACCTTGTACCTCGTCGCCAGCCATCAGTTGTACCTGAGATGCCCTTCTTTGACTAGCCCTTTGACTGTGTTCCTGTTTTCTCAGAACCTGTTTTCTACTCTCCGACAATGATACTTCTGACCACGGCCCAGCTTCTGTTCTTTGTCTCACTCAACCTGGTGATCACTGTTCACCCAGTGCTTGCTGTGTTAGAGCCGAGCACCCTGCCTTCATGAAATCCTCTTCTTTCTTGAAAAAACAGTTCAGTAAATAAGTGAATGCGATAAGAAACAGCTCTTCCTTAAAGTAGAATTCTGATTAATAAAAGCGAGAGGAATGGTGGAAGGAGATAGTTACCATTTGGCAAATATCACAGTAATAATTGTTGCAGGCAAGAATCAACGGGGAGATCGTCACAATTAATGGGCAAGAGTATCATGTGAAGCAGAGTATTTGCACAATCTCTACATATCTTCCCAGAGGAAACTCCTTCATTATGCAGGGAAAATAGTAACCTTTCAGTGGAGAAACTGTCAGATATCACCAGGACCCACTGAGGAAAATGAACATTGCCCAGAATAAGACAGAATGACCTCATGCTCTTGGGAAGGACACAACAGCGAAATTCTTGCCGAAAAGACACAACCTAAATCTAATCAAGAGGATATGTCATACAGATTCAAACTGAGGGATAGTCTATAAAATAACGGGGCAGTAGTCTCCAAAAGTCATGACAGGCAAAGAAAGACTGAAGAACAGATTCAGGTTACGAGTGAGTAAGGACACTGGACAACTTAATACAGATAACACCTGGGTCAGACAATAGCTGTTCATGGGACAGTCGGTGAAGTCTTGAAGACCAGTGAATAGTCTTGTACCCAGGTTAACTTTCTGGCTTTAATAATGAATTATTCTGTGGTTATATAAGATGTTAACATTTGAAGAAGATGAATGAATATATACAATAGGATATTAGTCAGCCATAAAAAGGAATGAAATCTTGCTATTTGCAAGGACATGGGTAGAGCTAGACAGCATAATGCTAAGCAAAGTAAGTCAGATAAAGACAAACACCATATGATTTCACACATATGTGGACTTTAAGAAACAAAATAGATGAACCAAGGGGAAAGAAGAAAAGAGAGGGAGGCAAATCACAAGAGACTTTTAACTATAGAGAACAAATTGAGGGTTGATGGAGGGAGGTGGGTGGGGGATGGACTAGATGGGGGATGGGCATAAGGAGGCCACTTGTGATGAGTACAATGTTACACGTAAGTGATGACTCATTAAATTTTACTCCTGAAACCAATATTACACAATATGTTAACTAGAATTTTTTTTAAGAGAGGGAGGGGGAGGGTCAGATGGCGAGGGAGAGAGGGAATCTTCAGCAGGCTCCACCCCTAGTACAGAGCCCCCCAAGGGGCTCGATCTCACAACCCTAAGATCATGACCTGAGCTGAAATCAAGAGTCAGACGCTTAGCCAACTGAGCCACCCAGGCACCCCAACTACCTAGAATTTGAAACTTGAAACCTGAAAAAAAAAATTAAAAAATGAAGGTGATACACAGGAATTGATTTACTGTATTTGGAACTGTTTTGAAAGTCAGAAGTTATTGAAAATTGAAGGCTAAACATTTTTTTAAAAACTTACTCTAAAACCAACTTAAGCATGATTTCCCTAAAGCCTACTACATAAACACAGTCAAATCCCATGCATAACCACTTGGGCAGAGTGTGAGCTTGGGCTTGATAGGAAGTGAAGAACTATTAGTTTGACAAACACTTACTGAGCATCTACTATGCCCCAGTACTTACACTAGGTACTGGGACATCATGGTTGGGTGCATTTTGTTATGCTTATATGCCCCGTTTCCCTGATTATATGGAAAACTCCTAGAAGATTAATTTACTATTTCTTCATACGTTGCTACAGGATGCCTGGAACCATGCCATTTACAAAGCAGTCCCTTGGTAAAAACATATTCAATCATTGGATGACTATTTCTGTTACTCTTTTTCTGCGAGTAAGCATGGATGGTTGGTTACTCACTGGTCCCATTGTCCAGTTAAAGGCAGGCTCTATCCAGATCTCTTTCTTCTTATATCAAACTTTCCTGGCTATTCCTCTCCACCATAAGCCTCAGGTTTCAGCCGTGTTTCCACCAATCTCTTCTTTTTGCTCTCTCCTGCTAATAGTTCTGGGGGAGCACATCTCTGTCCCTAAGTGGGGACAGAAGCACCGGTGGAAGGAATTATTGCAACCTTTGACAAATCACTTAACCTTGTGCCTCCTTTGCTCTGCCTCTAAAATGGGAATCCTGATAAAGATTCGTCAGAGGCTGTGACATCCTTCTTTCCCAAGTTGAAGTGCAAATTATCCCTAATTAAGAGTATCGATAAGTGTGGCTACTTGAGTGAGCTTGCTCCTGGGGAAAGGAAAGGCTGCTTTGACTCTTCAGTCAGAGAAAGCGTCTTGTGCTCGAGATGCTTTTAGTCACGCTTTCTCTTGGGTAAATCCTAGCTGGCAAAGGACTTGTTTGTTCCTAAGAAAATGTATCCAGAAAGTAAACAAAATCATATCCCAGATCCCTGCCTTGGCAACTGTTCTCTTTCAAAGGACCAAAATCGTTGGGATACACAGAGCACATGATACATATGCCTCTAGCAATTTTATGGTAGTATGAAAAACATAAATAGGAATAAAGATTAGTTATTTTTGAACAACACCAGAATAAATTTGTCATCTTGCAGATCCAATTGTAAAGAGAAGATGTGCCATTCCAGGGGCATTTTGGGCAAAGAGAGCAGGTTCTCCCTCCTGTGTTTCATTCCTCCAAAGCCGAATTTGCCCTTGCGATGAAGAGTGCCGTTTGTAGGAAAGCCAGTCTGTCTCCTGCACACCTGCGACACTCAAGCCAGAATTCCCAATGGCCTTTTAGCGCCTCTGTTATTGTCTATATAAGAGGGTTCAGCGTATACATATCAACATGCTGTTTTGCATGCCATAGTTTTATAGAAGTGTCCCAATATTGGCAGTTTAGGGATAGTTCACTAGTGCCTTAACCAAGAGACTGGCGTAGAACTGCACATCCAAAGCAAACGGGCGAAGATTTGTGATGAAAAAGGGTGCACATTTTAGAACAGCTTGGTATCCACTGTGCTTCTGGAAACTGCAGCAAGACTTGCACTGGGACTGAAAGCAGCCAGAAGACACAGGCAGGCATGCATAAAATGATTGCATTGTCGCCGTGTGCCAGAATTCAAAGCAGGCAGGGGCATGTTGCTGTTGTGGGAAGGCTATCTGTAACCATTCTGAATACACATTCGAAGATGAGTATTTCAGGAGATGTAACAGAAAAGGGAAAATCCAAAGATTTTGTTACTCGGGAAGGGCACAGAGAGAGGATTCCCTAAGGACTGGAAACTAAATAGAAATATGCATGCTGTGGCTGCCGATAATGGAGACTCAGGCTGTGAGAGTGGGCTAGCTAGTTTAGAGATACAGCATTCAGCATATTCAGTATGGGTGAGAGTGATAGAAAAATAATCTGTTTAACACCCCGGGTGGAGGCCGAGATGCTACAGATGTGGCCGGACCCAGGATCAGCAGTATCCATCATCTTATGGCAGGAATGTAGAATATCCTGCAAATATCTTCAACTGACGGAGACAGACCAGCTAAGGATGCATATTTAGGAAAAGAAAAAAAAAAAGAGAGAGAATCTCCTTAAATAACTGGAAAAAACATCAGAATCTAGCATCAGATCCATATGCCTAGTAGAATGCTAGCTCCAAACATTTTGTTCCTGTGAATAACTCCTTAAAATTCAGCCAAGCCAGCACTATTTTAGCATAATTCACTCACCTCCACTGACCAATCGACCAATGGCTGGACAGCTAAGCAGCTTTTGAACATGAACCTGAAATATTCTACAAGAACTGGAAGCAGGAGTCTAAGCTGACTGAAAATAAACACGGTTCCATCAGGCACAGACAGTGCCATCTGGTCCGAAATAAAAAACAAAACAAAACAAAAAAAACGACTTGAAAAATTAAAGGTCGCTTTAAAAGGTCTCATGGGAAACGGAGTGTTGAACTTTTTCGTTCTGTTAATAAAGCTCGATAATGCTATCATTTATATGTCTGAGCAGATCTGGGAACTTTTAGGTGGAAAATCTGACAGCTCCATGTGGGACCCAAACTGGTTTCCTTGCAGAGGCAGGGTGCTGAGTGGGAAGACAGCCGGCATCGGACTCCAGCACTCCCGAGCTGTCTCATTGTGGACGAGTCCGGGCATCTCTCTGAAGCTGAGGTGCCTCGTCTGCTTTTGCAAATCGAAAAAAACCCAGAAGACCCACACGAGAGAACCTTTGCAGAAACACTTTAGAAATTGCAAAAACACGGCACAAATGAAGGGCTTCCGTGAAAACACTGTTAGGCTGACAGAAAACTCCTAGCTTCAGGGGGAGGTTGAAAAGGGACCACAGGGGTTTTGGAAGTGCACAACAGAGTGAAGGTACCAAGTCACCTTCACGGCGGACACAGCCCCCCGCAGCAGGCTCGCAGGAAGGAGGCGTCATTGGCAAGAAAACTTCAGAGAAGAAAAGAAACATTTGAAAATGGATTTTGAAGTCTTTAACGCCTTCCACACTGAGGTGAATCCTGCAATATTGTGCCCGCCTTCCTCTCAGCGGATCTACGGGACACCACTGGATTCTCTTTAACAAACATTCGCTCTACAGAACTGCAAGCCGCCACCGTGGATTCTGCCCATGGAGTTGATTCCAAGTTCTTCGAAGAGGGAAACAATGACGTTTTAAGAAGCTCAGCGTGTATTGGCTCATGGCTGTGACGTCACGCAAGGCTCCACCAATCACGGCGCGGTGAGGAAATTTCCGGCAGCAGCCGCATCCACCCAGGTTCCTGGGATTCATTTGTATTTTTCTAGAGTCTGGTAATTAAAGTGCAGAGATCGCTCCTGTCCCGAGGATGCTTCTTGACATTCAGATAATGCCCAACGATTCTGAGAGTGATTATAAAAAAAAGTGATTATAGGGGCGCCTGGGTGGCTCAGTGGGTTAAGCCGCTGCCTTCGGCTCAGGTCATGATCTCAGAGTCCTGGGATCGAGTCCCGCATCGGGCTC
>NC_081571.1:69920787-69954807 GCF_022355385.1 Mustela nigripes | reverse complement strand
TGTGATTTCTCTCTGCCAAATAAATAAATAAAATCTTAAAAAAAAAGTGATTATAAAGAAGATTTAGTTAGTACCTGTGGGGTTGTACATTGGTGCAATAGTTGGAAGCTGACATGACTCTGCTGTTTTCATTTTTTAAAAAAAAAGATTTCATTTATTTGACAGAGAGAGAAATCACAAGTAGGCAGAGAGGCAGGCAGAGAGAGATAGGGGAGGAAGCAGGCTCCCTGCGGAGCAGAGAGCCCGACATGGGGCCTGATCCCAGGATCCTGGGATCATGACCTGAGCCTAAGGCAGAGGCTTTAACCCACTGAGCCACCCAGGTGCCCCTGCTGTTTTCATTCTAATGGAGTTCTTTTCACTTGGAGTGCCTTCCTGAGAAGAAACCCCAGTTTGACCACAGCAGAATGACGCACAGAGAGCCTGGGTCAGAGGGATGAGCCCGAGGACACAAATGGTTGGGAACAGACTACCTCAGGATGGGGACCTCGGTGATAGATATCTGTAGATAAAAGGATAAACCATAATTTGGGCCCTGTTTCTACACCATTAATTCAAGCGAAAATAAAAAAAAAAAAATCACACGAGAGGAAGGTGCTTAAGGTGTTCACTAGCAATGATGAAATGATAGCCATGTCTTGTTATGTATCACTGTAAGAATTGCTATTTTAAAATAAACCAAGAGTCAGGGACATTTCCGAAACACCTTGCAGCTTCTAAGGTGACTTCACCCAGCTCGATGGATTCTCCTGCTAGAAGAGGACAGGCTTGGGAGGACTGACTTAGATTCAAAATCGACTTCTCCCACTGACTTGCTGCATGGCATGAGTAAGAAATTTAACATCTTTGAGCCTCAGTTTGCTCCTCTGTGAGAAGGTGATAATAATAGCCTTGGGTGCCATTTTGTGGATTAAATGGGCTAATGTATCTAATACACCCAGAACAGGTGTAGGTGCTTGAAATGTTAATTTTCCCCTCCCTTTGTGAAAGTTGATGAGTTCAGACAGCCTTTCTGAACTGAACTTGAATGAGTCAATGGGAAGAACTCTCTTTGGAATTTTGTTGATTCCGTTGACTAAAGAGACAGTACAGTCCAAAGCAAAGCATAGAATTAATACCCAGTAACAAATTAGGAAAGTTTTTTCTCTTTCCTAGCAATGCACTAATGGTAGGCATTAATTTAGGTG
Organism: Mustela nigripes; assembly: GCF_022355385.1. Lineage (NCBI taxonomy): Eukaryota > Metazoa > Chordata > Mammalia > Carnivora > Mustelidae > Mustela > Mustela nigripes. The sequence goes on along the minus strand of NC_081571.1, from coordinate 69,953,620 downwards.
AATGTAGTGTAAGCTCTGTTTGGGAAGGGTCTGTAACGCCAGAGCTTGATCAGTGCCTGGAGCTAGTAGGTGCTCAGTAAACATTTGTTGAACAAATGAATGAATAAATGCCTCCCAATCCCTGATGTCTTTACTCCTTCCTACTCTTTTCATCCAGTTTTGAACATTTCTATAATTTACATCCATGCCTTTAACATATGTTTTTCCATGGATTTCCCCCACTTCCTTGCAAAAAGTCGAGTGATCTCCCTTATCTAGACTAACGACGAACAGGTTGGTTATTTAATTTTCTGTTGATGTTCTCAGTGCAGAACAACTGTTTTGTACAAATGAGCATTCAGCAAGCTGCTTGGTCCCCTGCCCTTGGGAATTTCAGTGTATTTGATTCCCTCTGTAGGGTTTCTGGAATGACCCTCATCTCCTCCAGATGGACTTCCTCCTTCCTCTGGTTAATGACATAGTCCTTTCTCAATGGAGACCTGGTCCAGGCGGTTGTCGGTTAGACCATCTTTTGATTCAACAGTGTTTCACTAGGAGAATCATTTGGGTTTGTTTTCCCAATTAACTCTAACAGTTATACTGTTACTATAAAGTGATACCTCCTTAATGCCACTTCTTACTTCCCATTGTTAGATTTTAAAAATCAAGGGAAAGTGATATTTGCATGTTAAATGTAACTCATATACTTGGTTGTTTTTGACATATACTTTAGGGACAGAGGAGGGGGGGATGACACCAGCAAGGGAATAAAGCCTTATACGCCTCATACCAACCTCTTCCACCAATTGCTTCCCAATATTCAAACCAGAAGAAATGATCATTTAAACAATAAGACGTAACTTCAAAAAACAAAGAAAATATGGAACGATGATGGGAAATTCTCAGTTTTCAGTGCTAATAGCATACCTTCAGTATAATAAGACCATTATAAATTCACTAGACATCAGAGAGACTGAAGAACACAAACCTGCCTTTTCGCCGTATTATATGACACTTCAGACTTAATATTTTAAAGGAGTTTTGCATTGATTAAGCATTTCATTTACATATATCGTCATAGGTCTGCGTTTACAAATGTTGCTGCTTTGCATGCATTTTCAGATTGAGAAAAGGCAAATCTAATGGCTCAGCTTCTTGACATTCCTCTCAGTGAAAGGGTTCCTTTAAAAATCAACAGCTAAAAAATAAATTGGCCCAGGCATTTTTAGATCACCGATCAGAACAAACGATGGTTTTTCCTTTCTTTTCCCTTTGAGGTTTGTGCATGAGTCAGTATTTTAAAATTGAAAAATGTGCTGCTTCATAAACACATTGAGATCACGGGCCTTTGGAATGCTGGCAAAAGCAAACAGAAGAAAACTTTTTCCTAAATTGTAGGTGTGCAAAATAGCAATCAATGTGTAGTCTAAATATTCTCTCCTTAAAGCCCCATCAGAAATCTCTGCGTTATGATCTATTAGGGATAACAATTTTAAATACATTTAAAAGGTCAGCACTCATCTTCAGGCCAGTACCTAGTAGTTGGTAATTTGTAGAATTCACTGTCTTCACACCATCATGGCAAGCAGAGTTCGGATGAGTTCTAAGGAAGTTATTACAGCCAGCTGGAGAAGAAATGCATGTATTTAAAATACGTTAAGTATTGTTTTCCTTTCAACAAAATAGAGTGCTTTTAAAAACTGCATGAACTGGGCTTCTGCCTAGCACGTTGTCTGATACTAAGTAGCTAATGAATGAAATAAGTCTTTGCTAATGTTGTTTTAAAAAACAAGCAAAGAGAAAGTAAGCCTACAGAGTGGTTACAGCTCGGAGCGAGTGGAATCCACGGAACGGACCAGTTTCCATCTGGGCCCTGATCCTGCTTTGGGCTAAAAAGGCCCTTGCTGGAGGTTGGAGAGGTGAGTCGCGCGGAGCCATAGTCTGCCTTCCCGCCTTCTCAGAAGCGCGGCTGACCTGAAATCACACCCATCAGCTCGAGGTCAGGATTTCAGAGCCGGGGCTGGGTGCGGGATAGAATTTCGACCTCGGTGTTCGGCCGGCACGACTGACTTCTGCACATTCCACGCCGGGACGCCTCCCCGAGCCCCCGGCTTCGTGCAGACTCTTAAGTTACCCGGAGAGCGAGCAGAAGGGTAGCTCCGACGGGGCCGAAGGGATTTCCTGGCTTAGGCGCTCTCGGTTTCCTTTCTCTTCTCCCCCTTCCGTCCCCCGCCCATCCTCCCCCGGGAAAGTGAAATCGCCGAGGAGCGTCCCGGGGGCCGCGGGGGCTCGGCGAGCGCAGAGCCGCCGCGCGGGGGTTGGACGACGCCCGAGCGCCCGGCCGCCGAGCGGGCGCCCGCGGGCGCTGGGGCTTAGGGAGGGCCCGCCCGGGTACCCGGCCGCCCGGGGCACACGCGACGGCCGCCGCAGCCGCCGGCTCGGTGCGAGGCAGAGGGGAGGTGGAGCGGGCCACGCCGGCGAGACGAGCACAGCCCCCGCCGGGTGCTGGGACCCGAGCGAGCCGCGCGCAGCCCGCGCCGCCCCACCCCTCCCCGCGCGCCCAGGAGTTCCGGGCCCCGGCTCGGGCGCTCCGCCGGGGTCCCCCCCTTTTCGCCCGGGGAGGGGGCCGCCTCCCTCCTCCTGGGACTCGACGATTTAAACCCGCTCCCATCTCGCTTCTGCTCCCAGACGGCGGCCCCCTCTCCGTAGCCCCCAGGGCGCTCGGGGACCCCCCCGGCACCGTGAGAGGCCCCCGCGGTGCTGGGGGAGGACGGAAGGGGGAGCCAGGGACCGGGCCCAAACCCAGCAGAGGCACGAGGGTGGAGGTGAGGATGGGGACTCGGGGGGCCTGCAAAGCCCCCTGCCCCCGTGGAGCCTGGAAGCACCAAAGGGAGCGAAGAAAAGGCGCTGCCTGTTCGCTGTCGGCCCCAAACTTCGGGCCCGGGCCCGCGGGCAGCTGCGATCGCCTGCGGGAGGCCGAGGGTGTGAAGGGCGCCCCGGCCGCGAGCCCGCAGAGGCAGGGGTGCGGGGGGCTGCGAGCCCCCGTGGCCGGCGCTCGGCCCCGGGCGCCACCTTCCCCTTAGGCCGGGGAATTGGGCGCCACGCCGTGTTGTCCCTGCGGCCCTACACTTTGTGGGGGTGCCAGGGGGAAGCGCCGTGTCATCGGCCTGCAGCGAGCGGCCAAATGACAGAGCGCCCGGCCGCCCGGCGCCCCAGCCTCGGCCGCGCAGCCGGGCCGGGCGCCCGCAGAGCAGGCCGAGCTGCCACCCGGCGCGGGCGCTTGCGGGGCTCGGGCGGCGGGTCTCCTGCTGCGGCCCGCGCGGGGTGGGGGTGGGGGGGCCAGCCCCAGCTGTCCGCGCCCTCCACCCCCTCTCCTGGGAGCCCTCGGGGTCTGGGACGAGCGGGGAAAGAGACCTGTTGAAAACTCGAAACGCCAACTTGAAAGACAATCAAATCGCCCGAGTGAAACCGTCTCTCCAATTTGATATTTTGAAATGTCATAAACGCTGCATTGCAGTAAGATTGCTGCTCCCTTAAATGGGCCAATAATTTCCAGCTCTCTCCCACAAATTCCTCCAACCCAGGATTTCAATGTAAAGCAATTCAAAGAAGTAAAAACCACTTTATTGCTGTTCGAAAATTCGCATGCATTTATTCTGTTTAAAATTTGATATAGGGCATTTTTTTTTGGGTATTCTCATTTATCGCTTGCCAAGAAATAATTAAGAATAGGAGCTCGAAGATTAATTTTAAATAAAAAATCTTCTCAAATGAAAATGTCAGGTCATAAAAATTCCTTTTAAATCATAACAGCATATAAATCTTTGAAATTAACCATGTAATTACAATGTCTATCAACTTTTACCTTGAGCTTTGAGCCTCTCTTTTTAATCTTCCATTCTTTTTTAATGAATAGCTATTTTGAAATTAAAAAGTACTGTTCATTACACATGCCCCACTATAATAGGGTTTTTATCATATTTGCTCTATGTAAAAATACTTGCTACTTTGTAATTATTCACACGCCGATCCTTTCCTATATTGAGTAGAAAATAAAAAATGAAATAGAAGTCAAAGGTGCTTTAGAGCTGAATGATTTACACAATTCATTAAGGACGGTGATTTTTCAGTTAGCATCAGATTAAATGGTTACTTACTCTCAAATAGCCCTTGGGGAGTTGAATTGCTGGGTAGCAAACAGATTAAAGTTTGCATTGAAAGAAAAATTGAATTCAGAGGTAATCAATAGCATAATAGGGGCAGTGAGTGGTGCCTGCTGCCTGAAATGAAATTACCATATTTTTAATCTTAATTTTCCACTCTGTTTATCTGACAGTGTGGATGTGCAATCCAAACAGATAATGAGAGAGTGGGATATTGACACTGCTGTCCTCTGGAGTGCTTGTTTTCAGTGATTAAATGCTGTGATCTGTGATTACTTTGTGCAAGGATGTCGGGGCTGCTGGCCAGAACCGTGGGAGGGGCACTCACTCAGCAGCTGTAGCTCCCGGCTCTCCCAGGTCCTAATGTCTGAAATCATTTTCCACTAGCGATATTGAAAAATAAAGATTACCTATTTATGTATCTACATCAGCTGCACAAATTACAATAATTAATCCCATTATTATTGTTGTCCTGACTCAAAAACATTTAATTAGATCAATAGGTAGTGAACCTTCTCTGTAAGTTTTGTATTAATGAGCCAACAAACTTGCTTCTTACAAGAAGACGTGAGCTATAGAGTGCAATACACTGGAAAACTTCGAAGGGAAACCGAATTATGGTGAGAGAGGCTGCAGAGAGAGGAAGACTGGGGGTAATGTCGTAGGCATCCAGCCAGCCCCACTGGCTGCAATGACATAACAAGCTATGATAATTTTTAAAAATGCAAATAGTCTTCTTCGGGTATTGGGAGGAAGTCCTCTTGTACATTTAATTAAATTAATACCTCTAGCCAAATAACAATGGAACCCAATCACAAAAATGCAAAGTCATTAAAGCCTATATTCTCTAAAGTCATTATCTTTTGATATCTAACCGCAGCTTGTAGTTAGTATAGTTCTGAAAAATACTCTGTATGGAAAGCGTTACTCGATTTTTGCCATGAGGAAATTTACAATGCTTCACATTAGACAACATATTATGGAGGCATCATTTGAATTTGAATCACTTAATCCTGCTGTGGGAATAGATTTACAACAGATGATGGCTATCTACCATCTACACCAACTACGTGCAATGTACAGCTTCCTTTGGCTTCCACTGGGTAAAGTCTGCGTGTGTTTGGAGAATTCGGTAATTATGCACAGTTAATTAATTTATCCTCCTTTATACATATGTGGACACAAATCAAAAGACATGAAGAGAAAGAGTGACGGGAGGCACTGGCTATCTGATAATGCTTACACAGCATTTATTTCTGCAAATCAGAGAGTAGTCACAACAAAAAAGTGATAGCGTCGTGCCTCATTCTGTCATTCCTTAACTTTGGGTCGGGGTACTGTCTTTAATCCCTCACACACATAATTATTTTTTTCTCTCAGTCATTGCTGATAATGCACAACTCTGGGAGCAGAAAGATCTCAAGGCTAGGACTCAGAAATGAGGAGTGTGAAACAACTGTATGAAGGAAGTAAATGAATGCCTTGGCTGGCTGTGAATTCAAGTTCACTAACTCTCTGAGTCTTGCCCCTCACAGAAATCCCCAGCGTCTCCCAGAAGGCACATGCTGAAAATTGGAAAAATTTTAATCAGTTAGTATTTTAACCTGTGAGTGGCCACAGGTACCTCTGCTCCCGTAGCCAGCATTGACTGGGTGGAGAAACTGGGGAGGCGTGATGAAAACTGACTGACGACTAATGCTGAGTTTCAGATTTTAAGCATAGACTAAAAAATTTCCCTCCTTTCTCTATAAGCCTGCAGTAAGATTTGCACCTCTCGGTTTTACCGTTTGCTTTAGATACGCCCTGTGCTGCGGTATTTTGTAAATTGCTCTAAAGAAAGGTGACATTAGACCCACACAATAAATGAATATACTCAAATCCCAGTGAATCTACGTAGCAGAGCTGGAATGAGCTTAAAATTTTTGCTTAGAGTCTTCAGGAAAAAATCACAAAAAGATGTATCAAACAGATTAAGTTTGGACTGATTCTTTTACATCGAGTTTTAGTGCCATTTTGACAATTTATTCAGTATTCAGAAAAATCCATAAACTTGAATATAAACTACCTACAGTCCTGTCTTCATTACAACAAACTCATCCAATTTTTTGATAACTTGTATTGTGCCCTTTAAAAATTTTTTTATCAATACTTAACCATGCTGATTCTTATAGCAATGGAATATGACTGACACATTTCCATTGACATGGAAAGTAGTCAAAGTGCTGTTTGAACTTTTTTTCCCCTATCTCTTGACTACCTCTATAATCCAACTGAAACCTAGGTTTTCTAAGGATACAAAAGCTTTCCTCTACCCCTATACCTGCAGTCACCATTGGAAGTTTATTGAGCTTCAGAGCACACAAAGAGAGTGAGAAAATCCAAACCAATCTCATTCCTTTCACTTTCTAAATCCTGACATGGTCCATCACCTTTTAAAAATAGTGAGCTGGCCTTCCCCAAAAAGGAGAAAGGAAACAAAATCTAATGGAAAACAATGGCAGAAGGATAATCTAATCTTTAAATAAGGAGACATGTTTCTGAAAGCTTAAGAAGGGTGAGTTTCACACTGATGTCACCTTCTCCTGAAAAATGCGAGCTCTCCAGGAGGTGAAGAGGAAAATATTAATGCCATTAATCCATTGTCCCCGAATTCTCCCTAAAGAGATGGGATTTGAGGGGAAGGCTCCAGGTCACAAGAAGTGGAAGCATTCATGGAAAACAAATGGTTTGCTCCTGATTGGCGCTTAGCTCGTTCAACCATTAACAAGCTAGTCCTGGGAAACCTCAGTGTTCCAATGAACCACACACAAACGAGTAGCGATTACTTCCCGTAGGTGACCCAAGCCCTCCTTCTGATATTACTTTCTTATGACTCACAGAAGAAAGCATTCTTGTCACAAACCCTGGAAAGGAAAGTCCATTCTGGGGGTGCTGCTAGGTTGACTAAGGTCTTCTGTACACTTGGTATTGAGGAAACAAACTCCAAAATGGGTTTCTCTAAGGAAATGATAACACCGATTCGATAACACCAGATATGTTCATGATTTTTCTTCACCTGTAGAAGCCAGCGGTCTTTAGGCTAACTTCTGAAGCCTGAATGTCCTTGTGGCAGTAGGCACAATCTTGTCAGCAAGAATGACAAAATAAAGCTACCAGTGATGCAAAAGGGGGTAGTCACCATTTCTGTAGAAGGAAGGGGAGGAGTAGGCTATGAGTTTCATAAAACCTGCTTGGGGACACACGTGGGTTATTTCCTGCTCTGTCTTCAGTCTCTAGCCCAGTCTCTGACATGTGCTAGATATGAATTATCTGCCTAAAGAAGGAAAAGACAGGTATAGCCCAAGTTTGAGAACTCTCAGATCTGATTTTAAGTACCATTAATGGTCCAGGCCTCAAATGTTTAAGTTATGGTGAAAAACCAGTATTCTCAGGGCTGGCTGCATTCCCTAGCTAGACCCTGTCTACAAATTCATTACCTGACTAAGGAATCTGGGCAGTAGAAGCAGTAACCCAGTGAGTGAATGAGCCTAGCCTAAGGCACCTTACACAGCCCCTACCACTCACATACTCAGTAAAGGGCAACTGGTCACCTTCCAGACACAGTCAGTTCCAACGGCTACAGAGGTATGCTTGGGCTCTGTCTTCTTATCACATTGCTCTGACATTATGCTTCAGCTTTGCCCCTCCCTCCCCCCTTTGAGGAGATGGATTCCTTGAAGACAAGAACCAATTCCTATCTTTACTTCTTCTTTCCTTTATACAGACAGTCCTCCCTAGGTGTCTACTGAATAAATTAAAATAAGGCTGTGTGGTATGTTGGCAAAATCCTGTTCTGAGCTCCTCCTGGCTAAAAAAAAATTACTATAAATACTATCCTTCTAAGAGTTCCATTCAGAAGTCTGTCTCTGCCTCAGTGGCCCCTTGGGAAGGCAGTTACTAACCAGGGTACCCCTTCCATCACGCACGAAGCAAACACATGGCTCTAGGTATCTCGCAGCCTTGGAATCCTGTGAATCCAAGTTAGTTTTCTTGAAAAGTTAGCCCCTGACTAGGGGCTAACATTTTGGGAGACTGCAGTAACTACACGTGAAAGTAGAATTTTCCAAATCATTTTCCCCTGACCCCTTCCTCATTCCAAGTAGAAAAGACTTGGAATGAAAAAAAAAAAAAAAAAAAAACCCTTTCCAAATCAGGACTCTTTTCATCTCATGCAGAGAAGCCACAGGAAAAACATATTTTCTCTATAGAAACATAACCACAATATGAACCTTCAGGAATGGCCTCACATTTGAGTGCCTGGGAATAAGTCTTTCATTTGATTTTGCTCTAACCGAGGCCCTCCCATGACCACGAGGCCCATCTATCCTCCTTCAGCCAGAGAAAACTCGTAACTTTAAGTCAGAGAAGAGCCCTTTCTGCTGCTAACGGCTATGGGTATTGTGGTCAACCCCCAAGGTGGCCGTAATCCCACCCCTGGTCTTCATGTCTTTGTGTCAGCCTTTCCCACACTGTACAGAACTGTCCATGAGATCAATAGGATACAGAGAGGTGGTGATTAGCCACTTCCTAAATTGGGTTATAAAAGACTGTGGCTTCAGAGGGGGGCCCATTCTCTCTCTCTCTCTCTTCACCTGCTCTGGGGGAAACCAGTTGCCATGTCGTAACCCTGCAAAGAGCTGGAGAAGCCAGCTGCCAAGTCATGAAGACCTTCAAGCAACCTATGGAGAGGCCCATAAAGGAGGAAACTGAAGTCCCCAGTAACAGCTAATGAGGACCTGAGGCCCACCAACTGCCCCATGAGTGAGTGAGTTTGGACCTAGATCTTCTCCCAGTTGAGCCTTCAGATGAGACAGCAGCCCCGTTCAATAGCTTGACTATAACCGCAAGAGAGGTGATCCCTGAAACAGAATCACCTAGTAAGCTGCTCCCAGATTTGTGCTCCCAGGAACTGTGAGATCATATATATTTGTTGTTTAAAGCTGCCAGGTTTTGGTGAAATTCGTGACCCAGCAAAACCAGTTCTTAAAAATATAGGTATGAAGAGTTTTACTTCTGCATCATGCGATAACAATTGCACATCTTCAGGACTCCTTTTTATGCTTAATGAGCCTTTACTGCCTGCCTTAGTAGACGTGAGTCTAAGTATTCTAAACTGGGAGGTCTAAATTAATAGTATACTAAGATGTGGAGGGTGCACAACCTTGTTTTTAGAGTTTGTGGCAAAAACCTTCTCTCTCTTTTATAAAAGATCTTATTTATTTATTTGACACAGAGAGAAAGAGCATAAGCAGGGGGAGTGGGAGAGGGAGAAGCTGGCTCCCCATTGAGCAGGGGGCCTGATGTGGGATTCTATCCCAAGACTCTGGGATCATGACCTGGGCCAAAGGCAGATGCTTAACCAACTGAGCCAGCTAGACACCTGCAAAATGTCTTCTTAATGTTATGCCTTTAATATGTAAGTTTGAGGACCTTGCTGGGACTGCATTGATTTGACCTGGATCAGTAACTATTTTTCTCTGGCCATAATTTTAAAAAATTATGTAAATAGACTTACAGTTTGAATGAGAACAGGAGAAACTCCTGTGGATACAGTTCATTCATTTTGTCCCACATTTTGAAAATCAGGGTAATGGACCCATATGGGTCCAGAGGGGATGCTAAAAGCAAGATGTGATTATAATGTCACCCTGGATATTACTTGAAAGATTACTTTTCCTTTTTAAATTCTCCAAAAGATTATAATATGATAAATATTTACAAGCAAAAGCACGCACCCGGTCTGGAGTTTGGTAGAATAAATAGAATACATTTGTTCAGAGTTGAGAAGCAGAAATCCATTCTAGTTTGAAGATAAGACATTTCCCTTACCATCTTAACCTGAGTATTTAACAATAGTTATGAATTTATGACAACACCAATAACGACTGTTTACTGAGAACTTCTGTGATTCACATCCACATCTGCACCTGTAATTCAGATCTCCCTTTAGACTGAATTTGAGTTATAGGTATTATAATCCCATCGTGTGGGTGTGGGGTTGAGGCTGAGGGGGTTTGTATAGCTTGCCGAGGCCATGCGGTTGGTAGTAATGGACTGAGGACTCAAATCCAGGCCTTTCAGAGTCCAAGGTTCATGTTCTTAGTACTATGCAATATTGCTGCCCCGGAACGTTCTTTTATTTATTTATTTGACAGACAGAGATCACAAGTAGGCAGAGAGGCAGGCAGAGAGAGAGAGGAAGGGAAGCAGGCTCCCCGCTGAGCAGAGAGCCTGATGCAGGGCTCGATCCCAGGACCCTGAGACCATGACCTGAGCTGAAGGCAGAGGCCTAACCCACTGAGCCACCCAGGCGCCCCTGGAACGTTCTTTATGGTAGTTTTAGTAATGCCAATGTATTAGCAACAGTTGAATTCTTTAGTATAGATGTATAGCAAATCTATAACCATCACTAACAACAAAAAACCCCTCATGTTCAAAAAAGATTTTTTACGAAGGTCAAGGTGAAAAAAGAGAGTCTCCTCATTGAGAGGATGCTCAGAAGAGAACAGGTAAAGGGTGATGGTTCTTAGCCTCTGAGCCCTTCTCCCCACACAGCGGATGAGAGACGTTGTCAGCACCTTACAGATACACTCTCCTCACACGCCTGCATTTTGTAACTGTTGCCATCTCCTGATTTCAGAGTTGGCCCTTTGTCTCAGAATACTATTTCCCTTTCAGTTTTCCTATTGCGAGAAAATATGATTTTAATACATTTCTAGTATTCAGTGCCAACCTTTAAAAAAATCTATACACATATAATTAGATTTTTTTTTCTAGGGGAGAAGGCCATTTATGTTATTCATCTTCCCCTGGAGTCTGAGCTGAAGTCTTTGGTTTTTCTAGTTAGGATTCAAATCAGGCAGCTTCGTCAGAGAATTTCCGGGCGGCAGGTGCCCTGGCGCTGGGCAGTGTTTGTGGCTCGGACTTTGAGAGGAATGGGTGAAAAGGAAGATGGCCAAGCTGCCTAACCCTCTTGAGCACATTAGCATCCTTGGGATTCTGCTTTGTCTGTGGCCCTGCTTCTCTGCTTCCATCCCCACTGAGATGCAGAGAGATGCACCGTGGTTCATGGAATCCCACCCAGAAAGGAAGTTCCTGACCATTTATTAAAGTACATCTTCAATAGGGACAATTATCACCCATGACTCATCAGCTTTAATGACAACAGCTTGTCTTGTAAAAATCATAGCAAAACAGACCTAGAGGGATTCAGTGCTTTGGGTATTTTGCGTTACTCTGTGTGTGTGTGTGTGTGTGTGTGTACGCACGCGTGTGTGAGCGTGTGTGAGCGCCCCTCCTCTTCTTTAAGACGTGCTGCAAATTCACTGCATAAATAATGTGCTTCTCAAGTGTTTCTTTTTCCTTCATATTACAGCGAAAGACCCCATTTTGAGGATGATTTGCTACGATATTACTGACACTGCGGTGTGGAAATATCACTGGCAGGTTGAGAGTAGAAATCTTTCTCAAGTAACTATACGTGGCTCGTGTCTCTATCTCAGACTTCTTAAGTTCACCTTCCTTACTTCCTAAGTTTTTGTTTTCTGTTGCTGTCTTCTCTTAAACCAGATGTTTCTTCACGACTCCGTGCCACGACCCCCATTTTAAAGAGAGAGAAAGATCTAAAACATTAGCACTTGATTCAGGATTACAGAAAGAGCCCATAGCATAGATTTGTACTGTCCTGATTTATGAAGTGTGTACCTGAACAGAACACAGACTATCTCTGCTTTATGCCCCACTGCTCCAAAAAAGAGAAGTGGTTCCTGAGTAATCATCACCAACAATCTCTCAGAAAAAAATATTATCTTGACTCAGGTAACTTTTATAATAGCAACAACAACATTAAAATAAGAAAGTTAACTCAATAGGAAAGTGATTTCTAAGTGGATTGAATGGGTATTAGAATACACCTTTGATAATTTCTGTTTCTGTAAGGAGGTTTTGTTTCCACTTGCCCTATTTTGGAAAGCTTTGGACAAACTGTATCTATTTGATTTGGTTATTAAAACAGCTGATGCAATTTAAAACACATTAAAATAGATTTTTGACTTGCTTTTTGGTTGTCACGATCATAGACCTTGTTGTAAAAGGTCTCTTTTACATTTTAGGACACTAACATCCTACTCTCCTTACAGAAATTTATAACTAACATTAATGGATTAATAGATCACAAATATAGTTTAAACCACAGGTCCCCAGACACTTTTGAAAGTGCATCCCTGTAATTAAGGAAATCTGAGCATGTATCCCCAATCTATGCATGTTTATTTGTAAATTTACACATGTCCTGCTCCAGGTAATGAAACTCAGCAGGACTTAGTTTCCTTCTTGTATTTTAGATGAAGAAATATCGGTTATAGTTTTCTTCCTGCATCTCAAAGGGTTATTTGGAGCATATTCCATTTTGGAGTTGGCTAATGTAAAACACTGTAGAGTTTCTAATATCAAGTGGAGATTTTTTCCCCCTTTAGTTAACATATTTATTCTTTACTGTCCATGCACTTAGGTTACATATATAGCGTTTTCACTGTGATTTAATATTAATGTTGTTTTATTGCAATGTAAGTGCAAACGAGGACCACAGCTAAAGTGGAATCCGGACCTGTGATCTGGAGCAAAGTGGGGCAGTGTGTGTCATCAGAATGTTGGTGACGGGCAAAGGGATGGTGCTATCAGTATTGTCAACTCTATGAAAGTTAGGGCAAAGGGATGGTGCCATCAGTACAGTCAACTATCTGAAAGCCTATGAGAAAGAGGTTCCTGTTTGTTCTTTCTCTTTCTAGAAAGACCAGTGGAACCCAGTGGAAGTCACTGGGAGGCAAATTTTGCTCAAGGGACATTTTAATTTACTGACTTTTTGACAATGGAGGCTGCCTCATGGCTAACTGTCATCCTCTTGTGGAATGAACTCCCCATCTCAGGGACTAATTAAGTAGGGGCTAGAGCCGTTGGAAGGATGTAGATAGGTTCCTACAAACAGGAAAGTTGGACATAATAGTCAATAATGTGGCTTTCAGTTCTTAAGTCCTGTCATTTTATAATAATCAGAGAATAATTATTCAAAGGGACGAATTGCTTTGCCACAAAGAGACATGCTGATGCTGCTCAGAAGGGTTAATGTTCCATTGGAGGCAGCAGCCAAAGGGAGATCCTACTTCCAGAACCACAGAATGAATCCACCTTTAGTGGGGCACGGGGATAGCTGAGTATCAATCTTGAAGTAGTATATGACATGAGTTTTGGGAAGCTTCTTTCATTAGAGACCTTTGCAGAGGGAATAAAACATTATTTTTCAGGGACGGTCTGAACCTCATCGAGTCAAGGGTAAACTGATCTTACCAAGTCCCTTTCATTTCTCTGGTTCTGTGGGTTATGATGACCATCTGCTATGGTTAACCAACTAAAACTACCAAAGGAAAAAAAAAAAAAAGAAAAGAAAAATTTCATTAAAGCATAGAGGAGAAAGTGTCATTTGAATGCTTTCCCTCTGACACGCTTCTTTTGGTTATGAGAAATTTACTATGAGTCAGTGGACAGAAGCAGACTCATCACACATCATCTTTTAAAGAAATAATGAAATACTATGTTGTGTCATTTCTTGCAGATCCAGAACCAAAGGCTGTGTGTGGGTTTCTGGTCTCTGAAGTCTCTTACAAAAATAAATACACTGGAAAATAAAGAGAAAAGTTCCATCACATAGACACAAGAAGCTAGACCCTTCTTTCCGGGTGATAAACGGGGCAGCAAACCCAGTGAAATAGTGACACTTATTGAGAGTTTCTGGGAGCAGAAATCAATGCGATTGCTTAGGGGGGCAGGTGCAGTGTGAATAGAGCCCCTCAGTTCTGTCCCGGGCTCGGAAAGGCATGAGATCATGCAGTTCACACGGGCCGCAAGAAAGCTGCCAGTTCTGCCCATCTGGAGCCCGCTGTCAGATGAACTCCCCAAAAGAGCGAGTGCCTGGCTCTTTTGCCTTGCTTACTGGGCTTGCAACTTCCTTCCTCCTTCCTCAGCACAGGCTGGGGTGGGGGGGGGGGGGGGGGGGGGGGGAAGGCCGGCAAACATCCTCTTTTCCAGATCCACTGGCTGTTGCAAGACTCAGATAACGGGGAAAGTTCCAGTTCTATCAACTGGTCCGTTGGTGCTAATTGTATAATGCTATAATGATTTGTAATCGAAGTTGGGGTAATTTGATCCATGGACGAAACCCTAAATGTCTAATATACACCAGGGCGGAGGTGGGGAGGGGGGTGGCAAACTCGACCAAGACTTTGCACCCAGTGATTACTTAAATACTAAGGAAAAGCTAAAAGCTAAGTCATGATTTAAATCTCAGGTTCTTGATAATGTTGCCTAGAATATTTTATTAATCCTTAATTTGCTATAAACCATGAATTTTTGCCTGACTCGGTGGATATGTTTAGTTTCTGATTATATTGAAAATAAATCCCTTCTGTTCTGTGAATATAATTATATTAAGTTAGTTGATTTCAAAGTTTCTGAGGCAGGATAATTTTTGATTTAAGGTTTTAATGGCCTCTCACATTATAATGACAAAAATAGAGACAGGAAGAATCAATTCTATTGTCTGTCATTATCCATAACTTTGAACATTTTAAAATTCTGGGTGTAATGGTATGTTTTAAAGTCTAATTGAGCTTTATTAGTTTTTGCCAGTTATTGAGAAATTGTAATGGCTTAAGCAAGAACTGAGCTGAGGTTTATGAAGCTTTTGAGAAATATTTTTTGGCAAAGCCAGATAAATCTCATCAGAGAACCCAGAGTCAGACAAGTAGAGTGAAATTGAGTCATGTAAAACCAAACTCATGACAGACTGATGTATAAACCAGAAATGGTGAGATTATAGTTTTGGATGTAGCGCTGCAATCATGCCTCTGGGTCACACCTGATTGTCTCTCAGCCTCCTTGGACAAGACCATTGTCTCCTGATTCTTAAATGTGTTCCTCTCAAAAAGTAGGTTTTATGTCCAATTTCTAGGGATATCTTGTCTATTTCCGATAGGGAGTGATACTATTAACAGTGAAGCATCTAGAATGAGCATTATACAAAGATAACTGTCCCTGGTCATTTTTAAAAATAAATACAATTTTCATATTATAAAATTCACCCATCGTGAGTATACAATCAATGATTTTTGGCAAAGCAGGGCTGGGTAAACATCACTACAAACCAGTTATAGAATATTCCCATCACTCCATAAAGACTCCCTAGGTGTTCACTCCCTGCTCTCACCCCCAACCCCCAAGCCACAGGCAACCACTGATCTATTTTCTATTGTTGGGTTCATGGTCAAAGGAGTGAGACTGATACAAAGCGAAGGTCAAGCAAAGCTTTATTTTGTGCCAAGCATCGAGAATCAAACCGACTGGCCAGGGAAGTCTTTTGCAAAACGGCGACCTCTCTCTGACTTACAGACTAGCTTTTAAGGGCAAAGGCCATGTGATTGGGTCTGGCCATGCACAGGTGACCAATGAGATTGTAACACAGAGAAAGCTGCACAGTCCTGCTAAGTCACACATAGGTGACCAATTGAATTACAATTTACCCTATAGTAGATATTTGAATTAGCCTATCACCTTGGTCAGAATGGGCACCCAGAGAGCACCCAAAGGGCGGGGCCCATCCACCTTGATGGCTAGGAGACAGTATATGCCCTCACTGATTGGATACCTCAGACTGGCCTGACCCACCCTTGTATTTGGGCTTTGTTATGTGGGACTGGTTTCTGGGACTTGTTTTTAAGTAAGTTCTCTGAGGGGGTTGGGGCAGGGTCAGGATAGAGCTGTTCTGGTTAAATAGGCCCTTACACTATTATTGTTATTTTTTTAGAGAAAGAAAGAACGTGTGTGCACAAGAGGGCAGAGGGAGAGGGAGACAGAGAATTTTAAGCAGATCACATGCTGAGCGTGGAGCCCAATGCAGGGCTTGATCCCATGACACTGAGATCATGACCTGAGCCGAAATCAAGAGTCTGATGCTAAACCCACTGAGCCACACAGGTGCCCCGCAACCACTGATCTATATTTTCTTGATGGATTTTCCTTTTTGGGAAATTTCATACAAAGGTAACCAGAACTATATGCAGTCTTTCACATTTGGTTTCTTTTATGTAGTATAATAGTATTGAAGTTCATCAACGTTGCAACATGTATCACTACGATTTCTTTTCATTGCTGTGTGATACGTCACTGTTGGAACACACCTCACTCACCAGCTAGTGGATAGTTACGTTGTTGTCATATTCTGGCTACTATGAATATTGCTGCTGTGAGCAATATTCTTATATAAGTCTTGGTAGGGACATATGTTTTCATTTCTCTAGGGAGGATACCTAGGGGTGGAATTCTTGGGTCGTATGACACATCTATGTGTAACTTTTTATGAAATTGTCAAACGGTTTTCCAAAGTGTTTCTACCATCTTGCATTTCCACGGACAATGTATGAGCATTCCAGTTTTTTGCCATCCTCACCAAAACTTATGATTCACTGCCTTTTTGGTCACAGCCATGCTTTCTCTAATATCTCATTTAATGCACATTTGCTCATTTAACATGTGGGCCGACTGGGGCTCTGGGCGGTGTGGGGGGACCACAAGCACCCTACCTGGGGCCAGCCTGATGGCGCACAGTGGTCAGTGCTCCAACCACTCCATTATTGCACTTCTCAGCTGGAGGCATGGGCATAACCACCCTGAGGAGGTGGGGGACAGGACCCTGGGAGAAAAGATAGGGCAAGAACTCCCCACTGCATTCAGGCATGGTGAAGAGATGATAAACAGTGATGAGGTTTCCAAACGAAGAGAGTAAGGAAAAAGACACATCCTGAGTAACCGGCTCACCCACCCTGAGAATTTCTTCTCTCCTACTTCAGCATCTCTCAGTGGCCCCCAACGCTAACTGGCCAAAGCAAGTGGATTCCTCTTCTGCAGTGTCTTATCCATCTTTTTCTGCATGTATGCCCTGATGGTTCCTGCTCTCAGGCTTGTCCTCATTAGGATGGTCTCTGGGTTACCATGGCCCCTGCCCACTCTCCTCTCCGCCTCTGCCCCTTTCCCAGTGGGAGAAAGGCATACCCTGTGTCTAGCACACAGGCTGGCGGGCACCTCTCCAGGCTCATTGTCCCCTCCCTGCCCAAGCATTCTCTGTTCCCCCCAAAAATGGCTCCAAAAGTTGACGAATATCCCGGGGTGGGTGAGGGTCTCAGAATTGCCTCCGGCTGAGAACACTGCCTTGTTATTCATTAACGGGCTGTCACTGCAGAACTCATTATACCTCATTAGCATAATCTCAGTGAGTTCCAGACCAGGCATGAAGTGAATGCATGCAATGTTTGGGTTCATACTTCAGGCAAGGGAAGACTGAGAACTTGAGAATCAAACAGGGCTTCTGTCTCTTCTCTAGCCCTTTCCAGTTGTGTGAAGCGTGGAGAGTTACTAGGTCTCCCCAAGGCTTGGTATCTTGCCGGTGAATGGGGTAATCGTGCTCTTAGGCTTGTGGTGCAGATGACGCGACGCCATTACGTGGAAAGACCTGATCCGCTGTAGGATGGAGAGGAAACATTCACAAATGGCTCTGGAAAGCGTATTCCCTGCCTGCTTGATTGCAGAGGTCCCATTTTTATTCCTTTTCCATTACTGGGGCCGTGCCCAGCGCCCCACACAGAACGCTTGCCCTGGTATACCTTTCCGGATGGGGCTGAAGCGAGAGAGAAAAGATGTGTGAACTCGGAGGCTTCAGGATGGACAGAGGAAGTCAAGCAAGCAAAAATAGGGATGGTGAAGACGCGGACAGGAAGAAAACTGCCAGCAGATGGCCTCTTCCTGCTTTATCGTCTTTGCTCTGGCTTTTCTCTCATTATCTGATCCCTGTGTTACTTTAAGCAACTTCAGGAGAAAGAAAATAGAAACCAGCAGCTGAACTCTATGATGCATACCATCGTGGGTCAGACAAGGCGCCTTTTACTCAAGGTCAAGTGTGTATACGCTTTCTTTTCCCTTTTAGATCACAGTCGGCCTGAGGGTAGAAGGACTGCGGCTTGTTTAGGTAAGTCTCCCTTTTCCACAACCACAGTTCTTGACACAGATGGTCAACAGGTGAATAAACGCACGTCTGATGTGGATAGACCCACCGTTGAGTAGAGCGTGTGTTTCGGCGAGCTTCTCGGTCTGTGTTGAGGTCCCCGCGATGATCTGTCACCCCCTCCGTCGCTTATTTGTTGTGTTTTCATGGGCAAATGGTTGGCTAGAGTCAGAATCAGAATTTGGGGCTTGGAGACCACTAACTGGATCAGCTCCCGCAGAACTAGCTTTTGCTAGTTATTTTTAATTGATATAAAAGAATTCCGTTCGCTAACATCACTGCTAGCAGACCAAATGAACAGGAAACAGTGGAACCATAGTACAGGTGAGAACACTAAATGGGGGTGGGGGGAGGTGGCATGCCTGAGTGTCTCAGTTGGTTAAGCATCTGCCTTTGGCTCAAGTCAGGACCCCAGGGTCCTGGGATCGAGTCCTGTATGGGGCTCCCTGCTCAGTGGGAAGCCTGCTTCTCTCTCTGCCCTGACCCCCCATTAGCTCGCTCTCTCTCTTTCTCGCAAAAATAAAGAAATAAAAATACTTAAAAAAAAAAAAAAAAAAAAAGGAAAACTAAATGCGGATCCTCCAGAAGATGGAGTGGGGAGGAAGGAAGGAGTGGATACTTCCAGGTAATTTTTCTCCAAGTGTGGTCTTTGGACAACCTGCCTGGAAATCACCTGGGTAGGACCGTGTGCTTTTTAGAACAATACAGTTTCCTGGGTCCCGCAGGAAACCTATGGAGTTAGAATATGTTGGGAAAGACCTCCCTTCTCTCTCTTTCTCTTTAATTCGTGCTAACATTTGAGAGCCATTGCTCTAAAGAAAAGAATTTAATGTACATAGCTTCTACCAACCCAGTATGTGACACCGGGCAGAGTCACTGTTCTTACAGAGTATTTTTTAAGGTCTTAAGAGACATCAAGTAGTGTTAGAAAGAGAACTGTGGTTTGCAGTTAGAAGAGCTGAGAACTGGTCCGTCAGTGTGTGCCTCGGGCCGATCTAGCCCCTTTGGACTGCAGACTCTCACCTGTCAGGACGACCCAGATGTTCTCTGATGGCGCCAGGATGCCATGAGGCTGGGGTCTTCAAAGCCCTCTTGGCTGTTTTATAAACCAAAGAGAAGAAAACAAAACAGCCATCCAGGCTTACTCCAGGTCTCTACTGGAGTAAGTCCCACCGGAGCCCATCTCATCGCTCTATGCCGTAGGCTAACGCGCATGCCCGGACAGTGAGAGCGAGGTGCAGAGAGGTGAGGCAAACCTGTCCAAGATTTAGCCGCTAAAGAAATGACCAAAAAGTTTATTTTACACGGGAAGGAATTCTGTATTCAAAAAAATTTTCTATATTCGAAAGAGCGGAACAGGGAATCAGGGAGACCTGACATCTACCTGGGTGACTCTGGCTGGTCATTTAACTCCCTGGCTCTCATTTCGTCTTCAGTAAAATGACGTTCCAGAACATTCCAAGGGCCCTTCTAAAATCTGTTTGTGCTTTCATCACTAATCTTCCTCACTATATTTAGTATACCCGTTATGCTTAAAAAATAATAACAATAATAAAATAGAAGAAGAAAAACTCAGTATGCGCCAAAGAATGATTATCATTATTGATTTACTTAAAGTACTTTAAATTCCTACTTAAAAATATCTGTATAAGTAAATTTCTTTTAGACAGAGGGATCAATATTTTAAAGGTAGGCATTCTATTTCTAAGGGTTTATTTGATTTGAGAAATTATTTAATTTTAGTTTTCTTTAGGTACCTGGTGAAAAATGAGGGTACCCTGCCCCAGACACTTCACAGAGCCAACAGAGGGTTCCAGAAACAGCGACCTGCCCGACTAATCCAGCCGCACGTAGCTCTCCCTGTTTTAAACTGAGGCAAAAGTTTCTACGGAGGTTCCTCTCGCTGTGAAAATTTCATCTGTTTTTACAGACGAGTCTCCCCCACGGGTGATATCGAATCCGATAAGCGAGCACACCCCAAATGTTTCCTTCTCATAATTATCTAAAGCACAGACGAGTTGTGAAAAGACAATTGTCTAGCTTCTTGTGCTGCTTCATGGGCTTTAAGTGCCCACAAAGAGGATTCCTTATGCTTTAATTTCTCTTTATTTTTCTGACTGTAAAGACCCTTGGGGTAAATGCCAGCCCCACAATCCCACCCTTATATGGTGACTGTCAGCCGGCTCCAGTGATGTTTCCCGTTCGCTAGGCTCCCTCTTATCTGCCCACAATGTGCTGCCTTTGCAGTAATTCTCCGTCAACGCCCATCTCTTCAATGGCCTGTGAATAGTATTAAATGGTGTTTATGCTAGCTATTGTTGCCTTTTGTGTGCTTTGTCTAATTCACAGAGAAAAGTCTGCTTTTGTGGTCGAAGACCAGCTACGTCATGGCACACCATGTGCCTTCTGATGGGACCCAGTCCTGCTGAGTGATAACATTGCAGGCCTGAGCTCCTTTGCAACACAATCCCGCATTCTTAGCACAGTCAATACGCTCGCAGGCGGACTGGTTTACTCTTTTTATGAAGAGGTAGGGAAAGATAAAGCACAAACAAATACCAGATCCCGAAACAAAACAGAAAAGAGGGGTAAGTTCAACTGATTTGCAACTTACTTGGCCAGGCCTGGCCGGAGAAGCGAGAAAGCAAGTGGAAAGGAAATCATGGATTTATTCTATTAAGCGACCAGACGTACCAGGTGGACCGACCGTGGCAGCAAATACTCCGCATGTCAGGAGTAAGATTGCATGATGGTTTCAAGGTATTGTTTAAAATGACACTTAATACCGGAGTCACTACTCCACCGGGCTTTCTCTAAAGTGCTCACAAAAGAGAAAGGATATAGTATTGATGATTACATTATCCTCTGGTTCAAGAGTCTTTGCCGGGCAGGTATGTGGCTGTGTCTTGAAAGGGCTTTTGATGTAGGAAGATCATTACTGGGCTCAGTGGTAATTGATCCTCGGCAGCCCTGGCTTTTGGTGCTGGGGTTATTTCATCCTGGTGCACAGCGTAATCCGTTTTCCAGCTATCTGCAATCTTTTTTTATACTCCTAATGGTGGCTTATATTTTAGTTTATTTTTTTTTCTTCCTTTGAGAAGAGAAGTGCCTTTCAGATGATAAGAGTCAGGTGTACAGAAAGGGAAAGACTTTACCGTTAGCTGATGGCACATGTCTTTCACTATAGAAAATGTGTTTCTGAATTATGGGTCCAGCTTGTCTGACTCATGTCTTTCTACTTCTTGACATCAAAACTGACCCTATGTAAGACCGAACCCAGGCACAAAGAAGGAAAAAGAAACCAGGAACCGTAGCCTAAAAATGTCACAGAATCCCAATTTTCTGGCAAAGAAAGAGGGCCAACCAGATTATAACACGGAAAAATATCTCCCAAATGAGATGATTTTAATTCCTGTCTTAAATTCTGAAAATTTAGTTATTTTCTCTAATGAGAAAATCACAATAGAAAGAGTAAAATTTCCCATCCTGTGCCCAATCCAAGAAAACCAAGTGATCTGGAAGTTTTGTCCTAGGATGAGTCATGTCAACCCTTGAAAACCCACCCCCTCCAGCTCAGGTGGCAAATATTTATCATGCCTACTATACATTTAGCATGCAACCAGTTGCTGTGGTGCGTTTCCAAGAAGCTGAGCTTGAAGTCTCTTAGGGGAAAGTAACAGTATCAAGAAATCTGGGGTAATTCAGTACTAGGGAAGCAGGTCATGCTAAGCCTGGGTTGGGGGTCAGGGCAGCCATGTGAGCTGGAGTAATGGGGACACAGAACTGTATGTACTTCATTCATGCCGGTGCCTTTAGGTCTATGTACAGGGGACAGCATATTGATAGGTGCTAAGTAAGCACTGGCCTCATTTAGACAGGCTGTTGTTGGAAGGATTCAAAAATATTTAAATAGGGAAAGGGAAGAATATTTCCTTAGAAGCCAGGAAATATCTGAAGTGATGCCTGGAGACAGAAACGGACTTTCCAGGGGTGGGACTGGAGCCTTCAGCAGGCAGATGTGAAGAGTACCTTTCCCAGACAGTAGTTTCTGGTTGGGAAAGTCAACAGCAATGAGGGTAGTGGCACAGTGAGCGACAGAGCTGGAAGGAACTGAACAGACGAGTGAAGTAAAAACTGGTGACCAGTATGAGGCGGGGCGGCAGTCATCTCATTCGAATCAATTGCCGATCTGACCAGACTGAGCAGAAGACAGAAGATGTCTCAGGAAGAAATAAAGTCAGTGTTGGGGTGGGGGGCACAGTAGGCATCTGGACTGAGGAAAATCAATTTGCACTTGAGGAAATGAGTCTTCATTCACATATCCATATCTGTGTTTGCTCATCTGTGTGATACATACATGGATAGTGTGAACAATTATATTTATTGGGCAAAACAGTATGTTAGAGTCTCTAGAGGATTTCAGGAAAATTTGAGACTCATGTAGAACAATGTGTCTTGCTCTCTATTCTGGAAATATTTCAGTCTCAATACCTGGGGATAGTCATCTGCTACAAGGGGCTCGCTCCTCTTCATGGCAGACTAAAGGAACAGGATATCGGCGTCCATAGCCTGGCCTCAGCTGGGCTGCTGGTCTTTCACTCATTGATTCATTCCTTTATTCATTCATCATATTCCTATTGAGCCACAAATATGTACCTGGCACAAGGTGAAACATCAGCAGAACATCGTCCCTAGCTCTGAGGGGCTCAAGGTCTAGTGCAACACTCATATATATTGAGAATAATTATGTGCTGATAATTAACTACTAATGTAATCCTTATGTGGAAGGAATTTTTTTTTAAGGATTTTATTTATTTGAGAGAGAGAGAGAGAATAAGCAAGAGAGGGAAAGAGAGAGAGAGAGCGAGTGATCATGAGAAGGGGGAGGGTCAGAGGGAGAAGCAGATTCCCTGCCGAGCAGGAGCCCGATGCAGGACTCAATCCTGGGACTCCAGGATCATGACCTGAGCAGAAGGCAGTTGCTTAACCAAATGAGCCACCCAAGCGCCCTGGAAGGAACTTTTAGAACACAGAGAAGGAGGTGCCTACCTCTGCTTGGAGCACCTGGGGGGACTTCATGGAGGAGGTGATGTGAGAGCTCTGTCTGGAGGAAGGTCTAGGGGATTGCCATGAAGAAGGAAGGGAGAGAATTCCAGGCAGAGGGGACCGCACGAGTAATGAGAGGGCTCTGGGTGCTCAGATAGGTGCCAGCAGTCTTCTGTGGGCAGGGTAGGATAGGGGATGGCCTGGGCAAAAACAGGCTGGGTCAAGAGCATGAAGGGTCTTGGTTTCATTGAACTCTGCTTCCAAAAGTTGGTTACTTGCTTTCTTTCATGTGACCGAGCTCCACTTTCCATCTCCACCTTAGATCATTTGTTTACTAACCCTGTGGACACCTTCCCATCTCGAGAACTTGCCTGTGGCCAAGCACTCCTCCCTTCAGGTGCAGCTACTTCTTTCCTAAACCTCTTCCAACTGTCTTCCACCACCTTCTTCTAACCGAAGCTACACCTGCTGTCCCAGATGCACAATCTTTGATTTTCCAGAATCAAAGTTACTTTTTAAAAAGATTTATTTACTTACGTTAGAGAGAGGGAGAGCATGAGTGGGAGGAGCAGAGAGAATCTCAAGCAGGTTCCACCCTGAGTGTGGAGCCAGATCTCACCACCATGAGACCATGACCTGAGTCCAAACCAAGAGTCCAATATTCAACCAACTATACCACCCAGGTGCCCCCAGAATTGGAGGAACTTTTTTTTTTTTTAAAGATTTTATTTACTTATTTGAGATGGAGAGAGAGAAACAGAGAGCACACAAGCAGGGACAGAGGGAGAGGGAGAAGCAGGCTCCCCACTGAGCAGGGAGGCCGATGTGGGACTCGATTCTAGGACCCTGGGATCAAGATCTGAGCTGAAGGCAGATGCTTAATGACTGAGCCACCCAGGTGCCCCACATTGGAGAAAGTTTTAAAGAGCATTGGACCAGAATTGTTTTTGCTTTTCTTTTTTCTTTTTTTTTTTTAATCTTTTTTCCTTCTGCATTAGCAGACACGATATATGTTCTTTAACAAGACGTACTTCCAAGGGTACCACATATTATTGGCTGCAGCACATATAAGAGAGCTTGGGGGCACCTGGGTGGCTTAGTTGGTTAAGTGTTGGACACTTGGGTGTCAGACCATGATCTCATGGGTTGTGGAATGGAGCACCATGGGGGCTCTGCACTCATCAGGGAGTCTGCTTGAAGGATTCTTGCCCTCTGCCCCTCCCACCTCTCACGAGTGTGCACGCACGTGCTCTCTCTCTCAAATAAATAAACAAATCTTTTTCTTTTTTTTTTTTTAAAGAGAGAGAGAGCTTGAAACCCTGTTCTTCTCTCTCCAGTTCAATAATGCTTAATGGGATGCTACTAATTGAAAGTGACATTATTATAGGGCTAACACTGGAGCTGCAAACCTGGCCCTATTTAAACTATGTATAACAGATTCCCTGTGATTTTGTGTCTGATCTCAGCTAATGCTTGACTTCTCTTACAGTGCCTCTGAACCTCACTTGAATATCCATGTCGATGTAAAGCTCACTCTCTCATCAGGCGATCATTCAATTTGTGGACATCTCTGAAGAGTAGAAAACTTTCTTAAACAGAGTAGGAGTTTCCCTTTCTATGACTGCGCTGTCTCAGTCCCACTCTCTGATTACAGAGGGTAAGTATAATCATGCCTTCACATCACAGTCCTTTAAATATCTAAAGATGATTATTTGTTCCCCACTAACAGATTTCTTTTTCTGGCTTAAATATCCCAATGATATGGTTTCTGTTCTTGGAGGAACTTCATTTTGTCAATGTATCTCTTCAAATATGACACTCGGAACTGAAACAGTTCTCTGAGCACGGGCACACCAGCAAAACATACATCTGGGGCTATTACTGTTTTTATTCTGGGTGAAGTATTTCTATTAACATAATTCAAGATCTCATTAGCTCTTCCGGCAATTCTGTCTATTGGCCAGTATTGCAATTTTCATTAAATGAAACCCCCTAAACAATTTTATTTGAATTGCCAATGGCTCAGGTGTCTCTCATCTTATAATTGGTCCAACATTTTTTTTAACCTCATTGCAGAACTTTACATTTATCCCTATTAAATTTCATCTTATTAGTTTTGCTGATTGTTCCGAGCTGTCAAAATCAATTTGAATATGTATCTGACATCTGGTATATTAACATCCATCCAACTTTGTGCCATTACTAAATCTAGCAAGGATATCCGTTTTATTCTAATTCAAATATTTAATCAAAATACCAAACAGAATTGAACTAAACACAGAGACTAGCGTTATGCCACTAGGTAGCATCTTCTTTTAGGCTGTATTGATCCCAATTAATGTTAATAGAATAAAATATTTAAATCAACTGTGAATCTACCAAACCATTGTCTTTCATCCTACTTGACCACAGATATATCATGAATGGTATTTTTGAAATAGTGTTATTTTGGAAGTCAAAATATTCAATTTAATTGGAATAAAATTCTTTTGGAAATGTAAATTGAGATTTTTAGTTCATTGTACCCTGATGCAGAGAAAGGGTCTTTGGAATTCTCAGCAAGCAAATCAGTAAAAACAGAAACTGTAAAATGAAAAAAATGAGCAATATGTTAAATGTTCACATAGAAAAAAATCTTAAAGGCAAAGGACAAGTAGAAAACTGGGGCAATTATTAGGAACATCAACAACAAAGGATTAATTTCATTAATGTATGAAGAGTTCATATGTGTTAATAAAAAAAGAATAACCCAAAAGAAAATGGGCAAAGGTCAAGAACAGGCAGTTCACTCACATAAACGCATGCACATGTGGCCAATTAACACAGAAAGAAATGGTCAGTCTCACAATTAAGGGGTTGGAAGTTAAAACACTAGATGAGTTGCCACTCTTCATCTATCAGCTTGATAACAGCATTGTTTGCAATGCTGATAAAGGCACATGGAGAAAAGCGCTCTCATATTATAAATTGTAAACCGGTACCACCCCTGTGGAAAGCAATTTGAACTTATCAACCAAGATTTCAAATGCACTTACTCTTTGGATCCAACAGCTTTACTTCTAGGATTTTATCCCACAAATATATTCCCATAAGGTAGAAGGAAATAGAAAAGTTGTAGAGAATGGATGGGATTTAACCCCTTGTCAGACATGTGACCTTGAGCATGTCAGTGCCCTTCTCTGGGAACTTGGGATAATAATAGTATCTGTTAATTGGAATGTCAAGAGAAATAAATGAGTCCTTTAAAACAGAGCCAATCACACAGTAAGTGCTCTATACATGTTTGCTTTTCATCTGCTATTTCTAGAGTTTACTGCTTTCCCATAGGATATAAGCTCTACAAAGATTTTTTTTTTTTTTTTTTTTGTCATTTTGATTCACTGATGAACCCCCAAGGGCCTGGAACTTGACAATTGGTACACACGCGATAAATACTTCCTGACAGATGCTAGCTATCATCACGTGACTACGTTGTTCAGGAAGATTGATCAGCTCCTCATGCTCTCCTCTCTGACCACCCAGAGTCCTTCTGGTTCTTTTGAAAGAAAACACTGAGCAGCTGGTGACATGTTCTAGCTATCAAGTGATCGTGTGTTCCTTGAAACTTATTTTGGCTACAACTCAGTCGCAGGAGCTTGGTTGGTGTGAAAAACCTCTGGGTGATCTGATAAAAATCAAATCCCTAAAAATGCAAAGCTGAGCTCCTGACCCTCAATCCAGTCTCCCCTGGGGACTGGAAAGAGGAAAAGGGCAGCAGCAATGTGGAAAATTGAACAGTTGATCATGGGAGCATTCTGGGATGTTTGAGGGAGAACCTGGATATGGGTGGCTGTGCTTCAGTATGACCCTGGCTGTGGTAAGTGGTGTGTGGTGTAGGAGGAGCGGGGACCTGGAAACCAGCACAGAGGCAATGAAAGTTTTATCTCAGAGTGACAGGGGATTGAAGGAATGGCAAAAAAACAATGATACCACAAATGGAAAAAGTTAGGACAGAGTTTTGGGCTTGGTTCTCATATCCTAAATAGTCATAAGGACACTTTTGAAGCTGAAACGAAGAGGAAGTTAGGAAGGAAGTCCATGTTTTTAAGGAGTTAACATGGGATGTGACCTCATATTTAAGATGTTCCTGCTTCTGTCTTTTCCTGTCTTGCTCTTCTGACCTCCCCTAAGTTGGTGGCAACACAGCAGGTGACCTTACAACATTTATGCCGAAGCTGCATCTAAAACGAGCAGCCAGAGCTAACTCAGTGGTTCTATTTCATGCTCTTTTTGGGCAGCTCCAAGTTCAAAGAAGGTTTGCACAGCTCTGCAGTGGGTTCGAACTAGACACGTGGGTCTGTGTTTTGCAAACATCATGTCTTCAATGGCACTGCTTGCCCTTATCTAGAAGGACATCTCTGTTTCCAAAAACCCAACACATGACAAAGTTAGGGCAGGACCGTAGACTCTCAAAGCATCCTCTTGTACATGGCATGGTTTACAGAGTCAGTTTTCCCAAAACGGCTAAGTGAGCCTTGATTTGCAGCCATGGTCCGCAATAATTGTTCTGCTGGGACTTTATAATACCAAAGTCAGATCTTAATGTCCACCACATAGATCCCCCTCCCTCTGTGTGCAAAAATTGATTTCCGCTAGTTGAAATTCACACAATAAAGGAAACCTTTGTTTTCAATTCTACTGATGAGAGACAATGTATGCAACCTCCTCACTGATTGACTGTTCTGTTTTCTTAGATTTACTCCTCGAGAGAATCATTAAACATAAGAGAAAATGATTTGTTTCCATTGATTGGGTGATGTGAGCATCTGACAGCCATGGTTTTTATATTAAAGTTATTATGTCATTAATGTAATTTGCAGAATCAAGAAGAAATCACTCAGGTTCTGATTGTGCTGCTGGTTATGGTTTTTTTTTTTTTTTAATTAATGAGAACTTTTTAAAGGGAAGAAATCTGATGACAGCAATAAGAGGTGAAAAGGCCAACTGCTCACTTCATATATCACCACAAGCTTAAGGGAACTTCCTCTGATTACTAAAGTGCTGAGTGCTATAAAGCCGGGTTCCTCAAAATGTCCATTTTCGTATCGTGAAATTCTGAGGGTCGCCGCTAATTGCAAGTACTTAGGAAAGATGACTTCCCATTGTTCATTTAAATTCCTTTCTCACTCTTGAGGCTGTCTCATTGCTTAAGGTTAGTAAGTTACATGGAGCGTGGTGAAGCCGGGCTCGACTCAGGCTTCCCGAAGTCGCCTCTGCACTGTGTGTTCGTGCTAACTGGGGAGACTGTATGCCTCTCTCATTCTCAGTAGCATTTCTCTCCCTTGGCAATGACTGCCAAGAAATTAATTACGACAAGTCGGGAAGTATTGCTGCTTTGTGGCCTGGCCCTGGCTGACTGCGAAGCTCCAGCCTTGAAGTGAACGTCTGGGTATTGAAATTAAGTGATTCTTAGAAGCTTCTAGAAAAATAAAATTGAAATCAATAGGTAGAATTTGTGGGCCCCGTTTTCTAATGTTAGTTTTTAAGGGTCTTAATTTCTGCTGCCGCTTTTGGAGAGCAGGGCTGGTTGTGAGTAATTTTCTGACCCATGACAGGTACCCAAAGATGATCCTCTTCTTTTTACCAAGAGGCTGGGCTGGTTTCATGCACATGTGACTTACCATTTAGTTAGAAGGTGCTGGCATTTAGTTTAATGCTCTACAGTTGCTGATTTGAAATTCTTAATCATTTTTGAGCAAGGGCTATACATTTTCTTCTTGCATTAGGATTGCAAATTACACAGTCTGTCCTGAGCTGAGGGCTAACATGTGATATATGTACGTGAAAGACACTTTGCAGGATTTGGCTTGCTTACTCTTGCCCTGTGTCGTGTCCATGAGAAGGACCTACCTGTTGGCTAGCCTGCAGGTTGATGAACTTGGCCACCTTGGATTGGCCAACAGCCAGCTGACCTCTGCACGTATAAGCGAGCCCAGCCCAAACCAGCAAATTTACGCACCTTCCGGCAGTCCAGCTCCAGCCGAGTGTGGTCAGAGCGACGGAACCTGAGAGACTCAGGAGCTGAATAAATGCATATTATTATAATCTAGTGAAGTGTTATGATTGTTTGCTGCATAGCATTATTGTGGCAACAGGTAACTGTCTGGCAGGCTGCTATGTTGACAGGATGCACATTTTTATCCAGGAGACCAGGTAGGATGTCTAGATGATGCCCTAAAAATCCTCCTGGGAAGGTAAGACCGTCAGAGGGAGAGACTACAGAAATGGTGAAATAGCATAATGAGAACAGTGGAGAAAAACCTCTCCAGAAGTAGAGAGGTAGAAAGGTGTGAAAAGTGGAGTTGAGAGTCCAGGTAAGGGGGACAAAGGCGTCCCTGTCATCCTTGTAGCTCCAGAATCTAACGGAGAGCGTGGCGATCAGAGCGAAGGAATGGACAGATGTCAGTGGAACAGTGTGGAATACTTACTCGCCTCCTTTATTTGCTCTCCAGCACATCTCACTTCTGATCTGTAAAATCCGGGTCCACATAGACATTTGCTGAAACATGCCATTTCCTTTGGGTGATGGCTGTACCATTGGTTGCTGAAACGTTTAAAAATCACTAATTCTGATTGGGTATAAGTTAGCTTCCAGTTCCTCTCTACTGAACAAATCCATTATATAGAGATTATGTGAAATAATAGTGCAACCATTATCCAGAGCAAATATTTGAAATATATTAGAGAATAAATGGTTTTATTCATTCTTAGTTCCAAAAAAAAGGCATGGATATCTATTTTTTTTTTTTTTTTAGATTTTATTTATTTATTTGACAGACAGAGATCACAATAGGCAGAGAGGCAGGCAGAGAGAGAGGGGGAAGCAGGTTCCCTGCTGAGCAGAGAGCCCAATGCGGGGCTCCATCCCAGGACCCTGGGATCATGACCTGAGCCAAAGGCAGAGGCTTTAACCCACTGAGCCACCCAGGTGCCCCATATGGATATCTATTTTTTAACATTTGGTGCCTTTGAGCCAATATTTAATTAATTCGAAATATTATATCTGAAAATAATTAGCTTCGTTCAAAAAACTGTTTGATCAAAAAAAGTAAACTAGTCTGATTTTATTTTCAGTAAGTACAACTTAGTGAAGTTTTATTACTGCTAAGAAAACATTTAATCATGGAACGCTCTTGTTCATTTTGAGAGTTTTATTCTGTTTTTGAAAGAATTTGATTTAGAAATCTTAACTTTTCCAGAAAACACCCTCCTGCCTTGAACCATCATCAGGTAGGAATGTTATTGCAATGACCTTGGTGGGTTATTTTCTCCCCCTCTGGAAGTGGGTTTATTATAAAAATGAATTTTATTAAGTAATTAAAAACATTACATGAACTCACCTACTCACCATTTTGTCCCAACCTCAACTTGTCATTTCTTATCCTTCTTGTAAGAAAGAAACTGCTGTGGAGGACTCTGGAATTCCAGAATGCCCTGGAACATTCCAACAGACCAGCTTTCAACAAAGCTTTAACTGGCAACTTCTACACCTGTGTTTGAGGTAGAATGATGAACTTGGTGTCCCAATTTCTGATCTGACCTATTCTGACAAACTCCCATGTTGTTTCTGCCTCCCTCCTTAGGGGCTCAGTTGTTGACTTCAGGCAAATTTTGTCTCAAAAGAACCGAACAGTAAATATTTTTGGCTTTGTGGGCCATATAGTTTCTCTTGCAACTACTCAATTCTGTCATTTCAGCGCAAAAGCACCTTTCAATAATGTGTAAAGGAATGGAAGAGGCTTGTGTTCCAATAAAGCTTTATGGACACTGAAACTTACATACCAGGTAATGTTGACACAACACAGAGTCTTATACTCCTTTTGATTAAAAAAAAATTTTTTTTTTTAATGTAAAAACTGTTCTTAGCTCTTGGCCATGCAAAAACGAGCAGTAGGCTGGACTTGGCCCATGACGATGATTTGTCAGCCACTGACCTTAAGTTACCTGGGCTGCTAAACCAGACAGAATGGGATGCCTCCATTAGAAGCAAACAAGCTGATGCCAGAAAGTCCAAGTTTGAATTTCAGCTCTGCCTTTTCCCATCTATATGATCTTGGACAAGTTTCTTTATGTAAAAGAATGGAAATATTAATAACACTGCTCTGAGGAACAAATGCCTTAATGCAGATAACATGCTTGACACTTGTTACAAAGTAACATGTTAGTCAGAAGTATAAGTAAGAAGTAAGTAACAAAGTAACTCTATACAGTTATTTGTATAGGAGTTACTTTGTTACTTACTTCTTACTTATACTTCTGACTTGTTACTTTGTTTCTTACCACAATTGGCAAGTCTGATTTTTTGGAAACCTGCAGAGGAACTAGGCTGACCCCATGGAATCAGGGCTCTTGATTCTAATTCCACCCAGGTGCCCTAGATTGGGATCCTTGAACAGTTTTGCACTTGTACCTGGAGGACAGTTCTTGCTTATGCTTCTTGACGGGCATCCAGAAGTTGAAATTGTCAAATAGAGCCACAGCATTTTCCCTGACCTACTTTTTATAAAAGTATTTGTCATAGTTAACCAGTTTTAATATCTCAAAAGGAAAAAAAAAACAAAAACCCAAATCTGTCACTTAATAAGAGTACTAAAGAAGTACTATTTTAGTACTAAAGAAGTACTAAAATACATACACTAGCCAACATTTTAAAATGTTGATCTTTATTTTATAAAAGGAATTTTTTTTTTTTTTAAGATTTTATTTATTTGACAGATCACAAGTAGGCAGAGAGGCAGACAGAGAGGAGGGGACGCAGGCTCCCTGCTGAGCAGAGAGCCAGATGTGGGGCTCGATCTCAGGACCCAGGGATCATGACTTGAGCCAAAGGCAGAGGCTTTAATCCATTGAGCCACCCAGGGACCCCATGAAAGGAATCTTAAAAAAAAAAAAAAAAAGATTTTTATTTATTTTAGAGAGAGAGAACACACAAGTGAGGAGGAGAGGGAGAAGCAGGCTCCCCTGTGAGCAGGGTGCCCTGCTTGGGGCTCCATTCCAGGACCCCAGGGATCATGACCCAAGCTGAAGGCGGAGGCGCAACCAACTGAGCCACCCAGGTGCCCCTGTAAAAGGAATCTTGATTGTTTCTTTTAGACCTTCCCTCTCCAGGTAATGTTAATGAGGCATGTGGCAAATACTATTGGAAAATAAGCCCAGATAACTTATATTTAATTGCTAAAATAGCACACAGAATTTATTGTTCTCATGGGTTTTTATTAATACTCAGAATAGTTAAAAACTCAATTTAGATTATTTTGTTGCCTTCGGGACCAAGAGAAATGTCCATGGCCTCTTTCTTGATCATAGCACAGTGTAGATACACTGTTTGTTTCTTTTCATCTGTCCTGGGCTTCTTCCTTATTACAATGTTATCCATCAGTAAAATGAAAAGAACACGGAGGTAATTTTGAAATCAGGCCACGCAGCCAACACAGCCATAGCAGGAGCCCCGCCCCCTGACCGC